>NW_027288417.1:300000-404718 GCF_047511675.1 Marmota flaviventris | reverse complement strand
TGTATGATCTAGGTTTATGATTAGAACTAGTTTTAGAATTAGGGTTAGGACTAGATCGAGAGTTAGAGTAAGTTTTAGGTTTAGGGTGATGTTTAGAGATTGGGTTAGTATTAATGTCAGAGACACATTCAGAAGTAGTTTTAGGGTTAAGATTAGGACTCGAATTAGTTCTAGGCTTAGGGATGGAGGTAAGGTTAAGGTTTGGTTTAGGTAAAAGTTTAGGGTTAGTGTTATGGTTCAGTCTTGTTTTAGGTCTAATCCTATGGTTAGGGCTTGTTTTAGGATTAGCGTTAGGGTTAGGGCTAGTGTTAGTGTTTGGTTTAGGTGTAGAATTAGGGTTAGATTTAGTGTTAGGTTTACATCTAAGGTTAGGGCAAGGTTTAAGTTTAGGGCTAGTGTTATTCTAGACTATGGCTAGGAATAAGGTTACGTTAAGTGATAGGGTTAGAATTAGGGCTAGGGTGGAGTAGTCTTGAAGCTAGGGTTAGGATTAGGTTTAGAATTAGTGGTAGGGTTAGTGTTAGGGTTAGTCCTAGGGTTAAAGTTAGGGCTAGAGTTAGTGTTAGAGTTAGGGTTTGGGTTAGGTGTAGGGTAAGCAATGGGGTTATAACTAGGTTTAGGGCTAGGGAAAGTGTTAGAATTTTGGTTAGGGTTATGATTAAGGCTAGGTTTTGGGCTAGGATGAGAGCTAGTGTTTGTCTTAGGGTTAGGGCTAGGATTAGGGCTAGGGATACAGTTAGGAATATGTTATGGGTTATGTTTATGGTTAGGTCTAGTGTAAGGGTTAGATTTAGAGTAAGGGTCATGTTTAGAGCTATGTGTATTATTAGGGTCAGTGTACAACTTAAGGTTTGGTTTAGGTTAAGGTTTAGGTTTAAGGCTCGAATTAGCATTAGTGTTAGAGGTAGGGTTAGGGTAATGAACAGGCTTGGGATTAGAGTTCAGGTTAGTTTTAGGACAATGGATAGGTTTATGGATTGCAATAGGCTTAGGGTTAAGCCTAGGGTTAATATTAGGGTTAGGATTATGGTTAGGGTAATGGATAGAATTAGAACTAGGTTTAGGGCTAGGGTTATGGTTAGGATTAGGGATAGGGTTAGGGTAGTGGGTATAATTAGAGCTATGCTTAGGGCTATGGTAAAGGTTGGGATTAGGGCTAGTGTTAGGTTAGGGATAGGACTTTTGTTATGTTAAGGGTAAAGTTTAAGCTTTGAGCTAGGGTTAGGTCTAAAGGAAGACTTAGGGTTAGGGTTAGGGCTAGGGTTAGATTTAGGGTTATGCTAAGGGCTATGTTCAGGCCTAGGATTAGGGCTAGATTTTGTGTTAGTTTAGGCCTATGGTTATGGCCATGGGTAATGTAAGAGCTAGGGTTATGATTAGGGCTAGTTTAGGGTTAGGGTTATGGCTAGGTGTAGTGTTAGGTATACGTTTTGGGTTAGTGTCAGGTTTAAAGCTAGGTTCAGTGTTAGAATCAGGGTCAGTTTTGGGGATAGAGTTAGGGTTAGGGTTAAAGCCAGAATTAGCACTAGGTGTAGGGTAAGTATTCGGTTTATGTTAAGAGTTATTGTAGGGCTAGTGCTAGGTTTTTGTTTAGGCCTAAGGCTAGAGTTATAGCTATATTTAGGATTAGATTTGGGTCTAGGTCTAGTGTTAGGCTTAGGTATAGGTATAGGGTTACCAGTAGGGCTAGTGTTAGGATTTGGTTTAGGTTTACGGTCAGGTTTAGACCTAGGGTTACTCTTAGTGTCAGATGAGGGTCAGGGTTAGGTTTAGAGGTAGAATGAGGGCTAGGGTTAAGACTAGTAATATAGTTAGAGTTTAATTTAGGCTAAGGATTAGGATTAGAACTAGGGTTAGCCTTTGGGTTAGGGTTTGGCTTAGTATAAGTAATAGGGTTAGAGTTAGGGTTAGGGCTAGTGTTAGGGTTAGAGTTGGGGCTAATATTAGGGTTAAACCTAGGGTTAGGGCTTGGATTAGGGGTGGAATTTGTGTTAAGGTTAGGGCTATGGTTAGGACAATGACTAATGTATGAACTAGGGTTTTGATTAAGGCTAGTTTTAGGGTTAGGTTAAGGCGAGATATAGTATTATTAATGTTATTAATATTAGGGTGATTTTTAGAGCTAGGATTAGTGTTAGGGTCTGTGTCAGGGTCAGGGTTAGTTTTAGACTTAGTTTTAGGGCTAGTTTTAGTTTTAGTGTTTGATTTAGGTTAAGGGTTAGGATTAGGGCTATGGCTTGGTTTTGGTTTATGGCTAGTGCGATGGATAGGGCCAGTTTTAGGATTCACATTAAGGTTATGGCTTACAATTAGGCTTAGGTGTAGGGGTAGGTCAAGTGTTAGGGTTAGGTTTGAGATTAGGATGATATTTATAGCTAGAGTTAGTGTTAGGATATCAGTCAAGTCAGGGTTAGTTTTAGGATTATGGTTAGGACTCGAATTAGGGCTAGGTTTACTTTATGGTTCAGTTTAAGTTTAGGGTGGTGTTTAGAGCTAGGATGAGTGTTAGGGTATAAGTCAGGTTCAGGATTATTTTTAAGGATATGATTAGGACTCGATTTAGGGCTAGGATTAGTCTAGCTGTAGTGCTAGGGTTTGGTTTAAGTTAAGCTTAGTGTTAGGCCTTTTGCTTGGTTTTGTTTTAGTGCTATGGTTAGGGTTAGGGGTAGTTTTATGATTAGCTTTAGGGTTAGGGCTAAGGTTATGGTGAGGTTTCGGATTAGGGCTAGATTTAAGGCTAGGATTAGGGCTAGGTTTTGTGTTATGTTTAGGGCAAGAATTAGGGCTAGGACTAATGTCAGGTCTAGGTTTATAGTTAGTGATATTTTTAGGGTTAGGTTTAGGGCTAAGTCAAATTAAAGTGTTACGTTTAGGGAAAAGGTCATATTAAGAGCTGGGGTATTATTAGGGTCAGGGTCAGGCTTCGGGTTTGGGTTACGTTAAGGTTTAGGGTTAAGGTTCAAATTAGCATTAAGTTAGAATTAGGTAAGGTTAATGGATAGTGTTAACTTTAGGGTTCCGGTTAGGTTTAAGGTAATGGATACAGTTAGGTTTTGTGATAGGCTTAGAGTTAGGCCTAGGGTTAGCATTAGGGTTATGGATATTTTTAGGGTTAGACCTAGGTTTAGGGCTAGGATAATGGTTAGAATTAGGGCTAGAATCTGTATACAGGGTAAAAATGGGAGTTCATAACCCACTTGAATCAAAGTGTGAAATATGATATATCAAGAACTATGTAATGTTTTGAACAACCAACAATAAAACATTTTTTAAAAAAAGAAAGGGCAATATGCTTCATACAAATTCCACCAATTTAAATGTGAATCTCATCCAGCAAGTCCATCACAGAAATGTCCAGAGAAATACTTGATTAAATATCTGGGCACTGGCTTAGCCAGGTTGACACATAGAATTTACTAGCACAATATCTGATCCCAGGAACTATTTGGACAAAAACACGTGAATGCCATGTTTAACTCTTGCATATTAGAAAATGTTTCTAGGTGCCATCATGGTTGAAAGATGATATTCATGGGAAATTATACCTGGAACACAACCTTTTTCCCACAATATTGGTAGTTATTTCTCTATTGCTGCTTTGTCAAAAATAATCTATAATTAGCATGTGTTCAATAAATATTAAAAGATTTCCTCTTGAGAAAAAATTCTGACATTTGTGTTGACAAGTAAATGTGGAAGAAGACATTGTTAAATAAACTTTTTAAATCAGTGTAAATGAGGGGAGATTTGGCAACTAAAACATTGAAATACAAATCTCTAAAAATTAAAGGAACAGTGGCTCAAGGACAAACATGCAGATCATTGAAACAGATTTATTGCAAAGATACCATTATAAGTAATGTTGATAAAATAGAAAACACTTAACATATGGAAGTTTGAGAACTTACCTATGATGCAAAGAAAACTTGTTTTGGTTATCAAATTCTAAATAAAAGTATATTTTTGATTGAAAAACAGAAGAATTAGGGCTAGAGTTAAGGTTATGGACAGGGTGAGGGCAAGGGTTAGAGTTAGGATTAGGATTAGGGGATGGTTTAGGATTTGAGCTAAATTTTTTCTATGGCTAAGATTAATTTAGGGTTTGGTCTAGGTTATGGTCATGGTTAGTGTTACAGTTAGGGCTAGGGTTATCATTAGGGTTAGGGTAATAGGTATAAATGTAAGGTTATATATAGATTTAAGTTGAGGTTAGCATTACGTTTAGGTTTAGGATTAGGGTTAGGGATTGAGCTGCTTAGATTTAGGGTTAGGGTTAGATTTACTGTTAGTTCTAGGGTTAGGTTTATGTTTAGAGTTAGGGTAGGTTTAGCTTTAGGTCTAGTGTAATCATTAGCGTTAAGTTTAGGCTTATGGTATTGGTAAGGTTCAAACTAGGTTTAGGACTAGGCTTAAGGTTAGGATTAAGGCTGAGGTTAGGGTTAGGGTTCGGCCTTGGGTTAGTGTTAGGGTTAGGTTAAGTGTAAGTATTAGGGATTGAGTTAGATTTAGGGCTAGGGTGAGGGTTAGGGTTACAGTCTGGGCTAGGTTAGGGTTAGAATTATGTTTAGGGCTAGCGTTAGCATTAGTTTTAGGGTTATGGTAAGTGTAATGGATAGAGTTAGAGCTAGGCTTTGGGCTATGGTTACAGTTAGGGTTAGGGCTAGAGTTAGGGTGAGGTTTAGGGTTTGGGCTAGGTTTAGGGCTAGAAAGAGGGTTAGAGTTATGGCTAGGTTTAGGGTTAGTGTTATGCTTAGGATTTGGTTTAGGGCTGTAATTAGGGCTAGATTTTTTTGTGAGGTTTAGGGCTAGTTTTAGGTATATGGGAAATGTAAGAGCTAGAGTTATGGTTATGGCTAGATTTAGAGTTTGTCTAGTGTTAGGGTTAGTTTTGGGGTTAGGATAATGTTTAGAGTTAGGGTTTTTGTTAGGGTAAGTGTCAGTGTTCAGGTTAGGATTAGTTTTAGTGTTAGGTCCAGAATGAGGACTAGGGTAGTTCTAGGGGTAGAGTTAGTGTTTGGTTTAGGTTAAGAGTTATTGTTAGGAGTAAGGCTAGGGTTGTGGCTACATTTAGAATTAGGTTTAGGTCTATTGCTAGTGTTAGTGTTAGGTTTAGTGTTAGGGTTACTGGTAGGGCTAGTGTTAGGTTTCGGATAAGGGTTAGGGTCAGGTTTAATCCTAAGTTTATGGTTAAGGTCAGAATAAGGGTCAGAGTTAGGTTTAGGGTTTGGGTTAAGTTTAGAGCTAGAATGAGGGCTAGGTTTAGGACTAGTAGTAGAGTTAGAGTTTGGGGTAGACATAGAATTAGGGTTAGGACTAGGGTAGCAATAGGGTGAGGGTTTGACTAAGTGTAAGAAATAGGGCTAGAGCTAGGATTAGGACTAGGGATATGGTTAGGTTAGGGCCAGATTTAGGGTTAGGGTTAGGGTTAAAGCTAGGGTTAGGCTTTGAATTAGGGCTAGGTTTTGTGTTAGGTTTAGGGCTATGGCTAATTTAAGAAATGGCATTATGTTTAGGGCTAGTTTTAACGTTAGGTTTAGGATGAGGTCTAGTGTTAGGATTAGGTTTAGGAATAGGGTGATGTATAGAGCTAGGGTTAGTGTTAAGGTCAGAAACAGGGTTAGTATTAGTTCTAAATTTAGAATTAGGACTCAAATTAGTGCTAGGTGTAGTGTTAGGTTTTGGTTTATGTTAAGTATTAGGGTCAGTGCTATGGCTCGGTTTGGCTTGAGGGCTAGGTCTAGGGTTAGAGTTAGTTTCAAATTAGCATTAGGGTTAGAGCTAGTGTTAAGGTGTGGTTTTGGCTTAGGGTTAGGCTTAGATTTAGAGTTAGGGTTAGATCTAGGTTTAGGGCTACAGTGAAGGTTAGGGCTAGGGTTAGGTCTAGGGTTTGAGTTATCATAAGTGATAGGGTTAGAACTAGGAATAGGGCTAGGGCGAGAGTTAGAGTTAGTGTTAGTGTTAGGGTTAGATTTAGGGTTAGAATTAGGGCTTAGTTCGGGCTAGGTTTAGAGCTAGGTTTAGTATTAAGCCTGAGCCTAGGTTTATCGCTAGGGTTATGATTATGGTTATGGTTAGATATGATGTTGTAGTAGCTTTAGAACTAGGGTGAGGTTTAAAATTAGGGTTAGGTTTATGGTTAGGGTTAGGTTTAGAATTAAGGCTAAGAATTGGAATAGGATTAGGGCTAGAGTTTGTTTTAGGGTTAGGGCTTTATTAGGGCTAGGGCTAATGTCAGGTCTAGGGTTATGGTTAGAGATAGTTTTAGGGTTAATATTATTAGGGTTAGGATTATGTTTATGGATATCGTAAGGTTTAGGGTTCAGGTTAGGTTTATGGTAATGTATAGGTTTAGGGTTAAGAATAGGTTTAGGGTTATCCTAGGGTTAGCATTAGGGTTAGGAATAGGATTAGGGTAATGGATAGGGTTACAATGGGGTTAGGGCTAGGTTTATGGTTAGGATATAGGCTAAGGTTAGGGTTACGTTTTGGGTTATGTCAAAAGTTAGGGTTAGGGTTAGGCTTAGGGTAAGGTTTAGGGCTAGAATTAGGGTTATGGTTAGGGTTAAAGGTAGTGTTAGGGCTAAGATTAGGAATAGATTTTGGGTTAGGTTAGGGCTAGGTTTAGGGATACATCCAATGTAAGAACTAGGGTTATGATTAGAACTAGTTTTAGGGTTAGGGTTAGGGCTAGGTCTAGGGTTAGGTTTAGGTTTAGGTTTTAAGTGATGTTTAGAGGTAGGGTTAGTGTTAGGATTAGAGGCAGGGTCAGAGTTTGTTTTAGGGTTAGGGATAGGACTCTAATTAGGGCTAGGTTTAGGGCTAGGTGTAGACTTAGGGTGTGGTTTTATGTTCAAGGTTAGGGTTAGGGCTAATGTAAAGGCAAGTGATAGGATTATGGTAAGGGATAGGGTTAAAACTAGAAAAAGGACTAAGGCGAGAGTTAGAGTTAGTCTTAGGGATATTGTTAGGTTAGGTTTAGGGCTAAATTTGGGCTAGAATTTGGTCTATCATTTGTATTAGGGTTAGGCCTAGTTTTAGGCTTAGGAGTAGGATTAGGGATAGGGTTAGGTTTAGAGGAAGACATGGGGATAGAGTTAGATTTAGGGCTAGGTCAAAGGTTAGAATTCAGTTAGGGCTAGTGTTATGGTTTTGTTTAGTAATAAATAAGGCTAGGTTTAGGGCTACGATGAGGGCTAGGGTTTGTTTTAGGGTTATTGCAAGAATTAGGGCTAAGGCTATTGTCAGCTGTAGGCTTACGTTAGGGATAGATTTTGGGTTAGATTTATGGCTAGGTGTAGTGTAAGGGTTCGGTTTAGGGTAAGGGTCAGGTTTGGAGCTAGGGGTATTATTAGGGTAAGAATTAGGTTTCAGGTATTGTTTAGGTTAGGGTTTAGTTTTAGAGCTTGAATTTGCATTAGGGTTTGGTTAGGGTAATGATATGTTTTGGTTTAGGGTTCATGTTAGGTGTAGGGTAATTGATAGGGTTAGAGTTAGCCAAAGGGTTAGGATTAGGCCTAGGGTTAGCCTTCGTGTTATGGTTGTGTTTAGGATAATGGATAGGGTTAGGGCTAGGTTTATGGTTTGTATTAGGGCTAGAGTTAGTGTTAGGCCTAGGGATAGGTTTAGGTTCCGTTTTAGGATATGGTTTAGAGTTTGAGCTAGGGTAGATCTAGGGCAAGGGTTAGGTTTAGGGTTAGGACTAGGTTATAGTTACGGTTAGGAAAAGTGTTAAGCTTAGGGCTAGGGTTATCGTTAGGTTTAGGGTATTGGATAGGGTTTGATTTCGTGTTAGCCTTAGGTTTTGGCTTAAGGTTAGGATCAGGGATAGGCTGAGGTTTACATTTAGGGTAATGGTTAGGGTTTGAGCAGGGGTTAGCTCTATGGCAAGGGTTAGGTTTATGGCTATGTCTAGGGTTAGGGTTAGGATAAATTTAGGATAATGGCTAGAGTTATCATCAGGGTTAAGGTTAGAGTTAAGGTAATGGGTAGGGTTAGAGCTAGGGTTAGGGCTAGGGTTATTATTAAGGTTAGGGTTAGAGTTAGGGTAATATTTAGGGTTAGAGCTAGGGTTAGGGACAGCGTTAAGGTTAGGATAAGGGCTAGGGTTAAGGTTAGGCTTAGGTTTAGGCCATGGGTTAGTGTTAGGGTTAGGTTAAGTTTAAGGGTTAGGGATTGAGCTAGTGTTTGGACTAGGATGAGGATTAGGGTTAGAGTCAGTGTGAGGGTTAGGGCTAGGGTTACCATTAGTGTTAGGGTTAGGGTTAGGGTAATGGATAGAGTTAAATGTAGGTTTTGGCATATGATTATGGCTAGTTTCAGGGTTAGTGATATGGCTAGGTCTAGTGTTAGGGTTATATTTTTGTTAGGATAAGCTTTAGAGCTAGGGTTTGTGTTAGGGTAAGGGTCAGTTACCAGTAAAGGGTTAATTTTATTGTTAGGGCCAGCGTTAGGTCTATGGTGTGGTCTAGGTGTCGGGTTAGTGTTTGGCTAGGTTAAGGGTTATTATTAGGTCTAGGACTTAGTTTTGTTTAGGGCTAGGTCTGGAGTTATCACTAGATAAAGGATTAGTTGGAGGTCTAGGTCTAGTATTAGGTTAAGGTTTAGTTATAGGTTTACAGGTAGTGCCAATGTTAGGGGTCTGTTTAGTGTTAGGGTCAGGTTTACTTCTATGGTTAATGTTAGGGTCAGAATAAGGGTCAGGGTTAGATTAGGGTTTGGGATAGAGATAGAGCTAGGTTGAGGATTAGGGTTAGAACTAGTAAGAGAGTTAGGTTTTGGGTTATGCTAAGAATTAGGTTTAGGACTAGGGAAGCTTTAGGGTTAGAGTTTGGCTTAGGGTAAGGGATAGGGTTAGCGCTAGTGTTAGGGCTAAGTTTAGGGTTAGGGTTAAAGCTAGGGTTAGAGCTTTATTAGGGCTAGGCTAGGTTTGTTGTTAGCTTTAGGGCTATGGCTAATGTAAATGTAGGGTTACAATTAGGGCTAGTTTTAGGTTTAGTGTTTCGTCTTGGTTTAGTGTTTGGTTAGGTTTAGTGTTAGGGTTATGTTTAGGGTAATGGATAGTTTAGGGTTAGTGAACATGTTAGGGTTAGGCCTAGGGTTAGCATTAGGGTTAGGATTAGGGTTTCGTTTAGGGTAATGGATAGGGTTAGATCTAGGGTTAGGGCTATGTTTATGGTTAGTGTTATAGTTAGGGTTAGTGTTAGGTTTAGGGTTATTGCAAGGATTAAAGTTAGGATTAGTTTTAGGGTAAGCATTAAGACTTGGTTGAGGTTTAGAGTTAGGGTTAATGCTAGGGTTGGGGCTCACATTAGGGCTAGATTTTGGGTTATATTAGGGATAGTGTTAGGGACATAGCTAATGTAAGATCTAGGGTTATGATTAAGGCTAATTATAGTGTTAGAGTTAGGGCTCAGTCTAGTTTTATGGTTAGGTTTAAGTTCAGAGTGATGTTTTGAGCTAGGGTTAGTGTTAGGTTCAGAGTCAGGGTCAGGGTTAGTTTTAGGGTTGGGGATAGGACTAAAATATGGGTACGCTTAGGGCTAGATGTAGGGTTAGTATTTGGTTTAGGTTAAGGGTTAGGATTAGTTCTATGGCTCATTATGTTTTAGGGCTAAGGCTAAAGGTAAGGGTAGTTTTACAATTAATATTAGTGTTATTGCTAGTGATATGGTGAGTATAGGCTTAGGGGTACATTTCGAGTTATGGTTAATTCTAGGGCTAAGGCTATGGCTGGGTTAGGGATAAAGTTATGTCTAGTGTTTTGGTTATGGTAAGGGATAGGGTTAGAACTAGGAATAGATCTAGGATGATAGTTAGAATTAGTCTTAAGGCTAGGGTTAGTGTTAAGTTTAGGGCTAAATTAGGGCTAGGAATATGTCAAGGATTGGTGTTAGGGTTAGGCCTAGGGTTAGGTCTATGTTTCAGATTAGGTTTAGGGTTAGGTTTAAGGGAAGGGATGGGGTTATAGCAAGGTTTAGGGTTAGGGTGATGATTAGAATTAGGTTTAGGTCTAGGGATATGTTTGTGTTAGAATTAAGGCTAGATTGGGGGTTAGGATGAGGGCTAGGATTTGTGTTAGGGTTAGGGCAAGTTTTAGGGATAGGGATAATGTCAGGTTTAGGTTTACAGCTAGAGATAGTTATAGAGTTAAGTTCATGACTAGGTCTAATGTTAGGTTTAGGGTAAGGCCAGGATAAGAGTCAGGTGTATTTTTAAAGTCAGGGTCAGGTTTCGGGTTTGTTTTAGTTTAAATATTAGTGTTAAGGCTCAAATTAGCATTAGGGCTAGAATTAGGGTTCCAATTATGGATAGGTTTGGGTTTAGGATTCAGGGTAAGATTAGAGTAATTGGTGGGATTAGGGTTAGGCCTATGTTTAGCATTTGGGTTAAGGTTTTTGTTAGGGTAATGAATAGCATTAGAGCTAGGGTTAGGGCTAGGGTTTAGAATACTATTAGGGCTAGTGTTAGGGTTAGGGCTAGGGCAAGGGTTAGGGTTTGGGTTAGGTTTAGGGTACAGGTTAGGTTTTGAGCTAGGATTAGTTCTAGGCTGAGGGTTAGGTTTAGGATTATGTCTTGGGTTAGATTTATGGTTAAGGTTAGTTTTTAGTGTTAGGGTTAGAGCTAAGGTTATCTTTAGAGTTAGGTTAATGGATAGGATTAGATGTCAGGGTAGGGTTAGTGGTAGCTTTAGGTTTAGAGTTAGTGTTAAGGTTAGGGCTAAGATTATCATTTGAGTTAGGGAAATGGATAGGGTTAGATGTCAGGTTAAGTTAAGGGGTAGTTTTAGGTTTAGGGTTAGTGTTAGGGTTTGGGCTAGGGTTAGTGTTAGAGTAAGGGTTAGGGTTTTACCTAGGGTTAAGGCTATGATGAGGGTTAGGTTTAGGGTTAGGTCTAGGATTAGGTTTACAATTAGAATAAGAGCTAGGCTTATCATTAGGGTTAAGGTTTAGTTTAGGGTAATGGATAATTTTAGAGATAGCATTAGGGCTATTGTTAACATTATTATTAGGGCTACGATTAGCATTAGGTTTAGGGCTAGGGCTAGGGTTATGTTTAGGGTTCAGTGTTGGGTTTCATCTAGGTTTAGGTCTAAGGCGAGGGTTAGGGTTAGTGTGAGGGTTAGGCTTATGGTAAAAAATAAGGTAAGGTTAGAGTTAGGGTTACTCTTCGGGCTAGATTGAAGTCTAGGATTACGGCTAGGTTTTGTGTTAGGTTTAGAGCTAGTTTTAGTGCTATGGTAATATAAGGGTTATGTTTATGTGTAGGAGACCAGCTCCAACAGGGGGTCTCAGGAGATGTACGGATGGTGAGGAGTCGGCGAAAGAGGGGTGGAGAAACAACACAGACACCAAAGTGAAGGTGTTGATCCCAATCTTTACTTGTGAAGCTGATCATATATACTTTTCATTTTGGCAGGCTCACAGTACTTTGTGGTTACAAAACAGGAATCATTATTCAAAGAAACAAAGTATTACTTAGCTACAATTAGAATAGAAGAATGTATCTTGGCTTATGCATAAGCAAGCATTTGTACTTTCAGTTCGCGTTTTGCTTTGAGCTGTTTCTGCTTAGTTAACTTTTAATAATAGTTAGAAATGTCCCAAACTATTGGCCTATACCTTGACTATTCTTTCTTGACTTACTGACTGGAACCAGTGCCATGGTTACGGCAAGTGGTTGACTTGTTATTAATTTTAATCAAACAAGAGTAAGAGCACAAACCATTGTGTACAGGAACAAGAACAAGTTGCCCAGTACCAAGCACTAATCTGTCTTCTTAACATTAATTTTTCTTCTCTAGATTTTAATTTAATTTCTCAAAAACTTCCTTGACAGGAATACAGGGAGTTTTTCATTAGACATTAACAATTTACACTCCATAGCTGAATCATTGCATTTAGAGCAAACAGATCTATTCTTTAGAAGTAGTTGCATTAATTGGGAAAGTCATGTTTTTTCCTTCATACTTAATGGTCATATGAGAAATTGCAACTATACTTATTAAAGGAATACAAAAACAAATCAGCCCATTCCCAGAAACATACTGCGCTCCTCCAGAGGATGGACGCCTTGCGCCATCCACCTCAGTAGGGCCTTGCCATTGCCTGAGTCAGGGGAGGGCGCAGCATTTATGGTTATGGCTAGGCCTAATGTTAGATTTAGGTTTCGATTAGGGTCAGTTTTATAGCTAGGGTTAGTGTTAGTGTCAGGGTCTGTGTTTGGATTAGGGTTAGGGTTAGGACTAGAGCCAGAATTAAGATTGGTTAGGTCTAGAGGTAATGTTAGTGTTTGGCTTTGCCTAAGGGTTATCATTAGAGCTAGGGTTAGTTTTATGTTTAGGTCTTGGTTAAAGATAAGTCTAGATTTATGATTAGGTTTATTCTAGGGCTAGTTTTAGGGTTTGGTTTAGGTTCATTATCAGAATAAGGGTCAGGGTTAGGGTTAGAATTTGGGTTATGGTTATAACAAGAATGAGGGCTAGGGTTAGGACTAGTAATAGGATTAGGTTTTGGGTTAGACTAAGGATTATTTTTAATACTAGGGTTAGTATTATGATTGGGGTTTGATTAGGGTAAAGTATATGGTTAGAGCTAGGGTTAGAGCTAGGTTTTGGGTTAGGGTCTTGGCTATGTTAGGGTTAGGGTTGGGGTGAAAGCTAGGGTTAGGTATCAGAATTTGGCTAGGTTTGGTTAGATTTAGGTTTAAGGTTATGGCTAACGTATGATCTAGGATTATGATTAGAACTAGTTTTAGAATTAGGGTTAGGAACAGGTATAGTGTTAGGTTAAGGTTTAGGTTTAACATGATGTTTAGAGGTAGGGTTAGTGTTAAGGTCAGATACAGGTTTAGGGGTAGTTTTAGGGTTAAGATTAGGACTCATATTAGGGCTAGACTTAGGGCTAGATATAAGGTAAGCTTTTGGTTTAGGTAAAAGTTTAGTGTTATTCTTATGGCTCAGTTTTGTTTTAGGGCTAAGCCTATGTTTAGAGCTAGTTTTAGGATTAGCATTAGCATTAGGGCTAGTGTTAAGGATAGGTTTAGATGTAGAATTAGGGTTAAATTTAAAGTTAGGTTTAGATCTAGTGTTAGGGCAAGGTGTAAGGGTAGAGCTAGGGTTATTCTAGGCTATGGCTATGAATAAGGTTATGGTAAGTGATAGGGTTAAAATTAGGGCTACGTCTAGGGCAAGAGTTGTAGTTAGTCTTACAGCTAGGATTATATTAGGTTTAGGATTTTAGCTAGGGTTAGTGTTAGGGTTAGTCCTAGGTTTAAGGTTAGGGCTAGGTTTAGTGTTAGGGTTAGTGTTTGGGTTAGGTTTAGGTAAGCAAAGGGGTTATAACTAGGTTTAGGGACAGGGGAAGGGATAGAATTAGGGTTAGGGTTATGATTAAGGCTAGGTTTGGGGCAAGGATGAGAGCTAGTGTTCATATTAGGGTTAGGGCTAGGATTAAGGCTAGGGCTAATGTCAGGTCTAGGGTTACAGTTAGAGATAGGTTTCGGTTTATGTTTATGATTAGGTTTAGCGTATGGTTAGATTTAGGTTAAGGGTTAAGCTTAGGCTATGTGTATTAATAGGGTCACTGTACAGCTTAAGGTTTGTTTTAGGTTAACATTTAGGTTTAGGGCTCAAATTAGCATTAGGGTTAGAGTTAGGGTTAGAGTAATGAATAGGCTTAGGATTAGTGTTCAGGTTAGTTTTAAGGCAATGGATAGGTTTAGGGATTGTGGTAGGGTTAGGATTAAGCCAATTGTTAGCATTAGGGTTAGGATTATGGTTAGGATAATGGATAGAATTAGAGCTAGGATTAGGGCTAGTGTTATCGTTAGGATTATGGCTAGGATTAGGGTAGTTGATATAATTAGAGCTATGGTTAGAGCTATGATTAATGTTAGGATTAGGTCTAGTGTTAGGTTTGGTTTTGGGACAGGGCTAGGGTTATGTTAAGGGTAAAGGTTAGGCTTTGAGCTAGGGTTAGGTCTAAAGCAAGGCTTAGGTTTAGGGTTAGGGCTAGGCTTAGGTTTAGGGTTACACTTAGGGCTATGTTCAGGCCTAAAATTAAGGAGAGTTTTTGTGTTAGTTTAGGCCTAGGATTAGGGCCATGTGTTTTGTAAGAGCTAGGGTTATGATTAGGGCTAGTTTTAGGGTTAGGGTTATGGCTAGGTCTAGTGTTAGGATGAGGTTTTTGTTTAGGGTAAGCTTTGGAGCTAGGATTTTGTTAGGGTCAGGGCCATTGTTCAGGTTAGAGTTAGTGTTGGGTTTAGTGCCAGAATTAGGACTAGGGTTAGGTATAGTGGTAGGCTTAGTGTTTGGGTTAGGTTAAGGGCTATTGTTAGGCCTAGGGCTAGGTTGGTGTTCAGGTCTAGGGCTAGAGACATGGCTAGATTTAGGATTAGATTTAAGTCTAGGGCTAGTGTTAGGTTTAGGTTTAAGTATATGATTACTAGTATGGCTAATGTTAGGATTCGGTTTCGGGTTAGGGTCAGGTTTATAACTGTGGTTAGTGTTGGGGTCAGAATAAATGTCAGGGTTAGGGTTTGGGTTTATGTTAGGTTTAGAGCTTGAAATAAGTTTAGGGTTAGGACTAGTAATAGGGTTAGTGTTTGGGTTAGGCTCTGGATTAGGTTTAGGACTAAAATGAATCCTGTACAGTGTCATAGAAATTTGAAAGTAAAACTAAACTTAACCTGTTTAGAGTCCCTTTGATCCTTGTAGTCCCACACTTGGGGAGCCAAGTTGGGTAGGCTAAAACATGAATCTTTCACACTTATCAAAGAAATCTGACCAAATAATTGGGTAGGTAGTTCAGTACATGCATATTTTCCTGTTTTATCCTAAAGTGCTCTCACATAAAGTTGCTGTGCATGCTTCAGCTTAGGACCACTTTTACAAGGAATAAACCAGAGAATGCCCATAGAAAACTGATTGAGTGTGTGAGGTTTGATGTAGCTAGCACCAACTCTGTTGGATTTCCAGCTCCATTTGCATTTACAAGCATAGGTAAAAATGAAATGAAAACTTAAAATACAAACTGTTCAGGAGAACAAACCCTTGACCCAAGAGGCCCGCACCTAAAAAATATAGTAAGGCTAGGTAAATGTTGAATCCTGCCTATTATCCAAAAATTTCAACAAAACTAAATCTATCAAACACTAGCTGTAACCCTAGCCCTAATCTAATACTAAATCTAACCTAACCTGTTTAGAAAACCATTGATCAAAGTAGTCCCCAAATAAAGGAGCCCAGTGGGGCAAGCTAACAGATGAATCCTGTGCAGTATCAAAGAAATCTGACCAAATAACTGGGGGATATATTTCAGTACGTGCATATTGCCCAGTTTTCTCCTAAAGTGCTCTTGGATAAAGTTGCATGCTTCAGCATATGGACACTTTTACAAGGAAGAAACCAGATAGTGCCCAAAGACAACTGATTGAGAATGTGAAGTTTCAACCAGCTAGAACCAACCCTCTGATTTCCAGCTCCATTCTCATTTACCTATATAGGTCAAAATGAAGTGAGACATTAAAAACAAACTATTTCCAACAGCAAAGCATTGAAACAAGAAGGCCCCAAACTGGGGCCCATAGTGAGGCTAGGTAAGAGATAAATCTTCCCAGTATCAAAGAAATTTGAACAAAACAAACTCTAACCCTAACACTAGCTCTAAAACTAGTCCTAAGCCTAACTGTAACACTAACCCTTACCTGTTATGGAATCATTGATCCTAGAAGTGCCAACCTTGGGGAGCCTAGTGCAGCAAGCTAAAAGATGAATACTGTGCAGTATCAAAGAAATCTGATCAAATTGTTGGGAGACTTATTTCAGTACATACATGTTTCTCTGTTTTCTGCTTAAGGGCTCTCGGATACAATTTCTTTTGCATGCTTCATTTTGGCCTACCTTCAAAAGAAATAAACCAGAGTGCCCACTGAAAACTGATTGTGTGAAGTTTCAAGCACCTCCTGCTAACCCTGGTGGCCAGCTCAATTTCCATTCACATCAATAAGCCAAAATGAAGGGAAACCTTAAAATACAAACTGTTCCTGACAGTGAACCATTGAACCGAGAAGGCCTAAACCTGTGGAGCACAGTAAGGCTAAGTAAAAGGTTAATCCTGCCCAGTATCATAGAAATTTGAAGAAAACTAGGGCCCCATCGGTGCTCTCAGCTCATGTGGAAGGCTCAGCTGTGCAGTTTCTCTGGGCGCAGATAGCAGTCTCAGCCGCATGGGCGCTCACTGCGCAGATGGAAGGCAGCACAGAACACAGAGACTTTGTTTGAGAATCACCAGAAGGAGCTCTGGACACAGCACAATGTCAATCCAGAACCACCCACTTCACCAAACACCATACATTGGTAATAGATGGAATACATCTTTCAAAACCTTACTGGACATCTATCACTGGGCGTGGCTACCAGCCAGTTCTGCAGCTTATCAAGTAAGCGGTTTCCAACTCTCCTGCCTCCAGCTGTGATAACTCAAGATTTTTCTCACAAGCTTTTGGGGGTATAGCTATCAATGAGGAACAGCAACTGTACAGGCACCTGGTTTCCAATTCAGAGACTAAGAGTGGGAAGGCTCCAGGAAGAAGCTCAAGCACTCTCACCCTGGTTACCTCCACCACCCTGAGCACAGAGACTCAAGCTAGGAATAGACAACTCCACCTACTGCAAGAAAAGAAAACAGAGTTCTGAGAGATTATTTTTTCTTACTTTTCTCATCCCTTCTCCTCTACTCTTCCACTCTGGTCCTCACAACCTCAACATATGTGAAACCAAGAAATTTCCATGAAATTGGACTTTAAGAACTGAATCACTAGAGTAGCATAATATAGAGGAGTTACGTAGGCCCCACGTCACCACCTCTTTAGTTGCTCTTATTTTCTTTCTCCCTCTATTTACTTGTTATTTTTCTTCTTTTTTCTTTCTCCCTCTTTCCCACTTTCAGCCTCCTAACTTTTACTATTTATACATAGGGTAATTTTATGAATACAGATAAGGAGTTTGAATTTATACCTTCTTCCATAAATTCCCCCTGTGTATTCATTAGAGTTCTCCTTCAAAGTTACTAAGTTAGATTAATCACACGCCCTCATTCCTTTCCCCCTTAACATAGTATCCTACCCCTGACCCTCAGTTCTGTATACACCACCAGAAATGGTATGCCTTTTATGAATTTAATGATTATATTCTAAATAATAATTGAAGCTAACATCTGTAAACACAGAGTCTAAATATAAATGTATTTCTAATGGTTAGGTTTAGGCTTTGGGTTAGGGTTAGATTTAGAGTTAGCTTTTTATCTATGGTTAGGGTTAGGGCTAAGGATAGGGCAAGGTTTAGGACTAGGGTTTGGGTTAGGTATAGGAATATGGTAAGGTATAGGGTTAGAACTAGTGATAGGGCTAGTATGAGAGTTAGAGTTAGTTTTAGGGCTAGGGTTAGGGTTAGAGTTAGGGATAGGAATAAATTAGGGTTAGTGTTAGTATTAGGTTTAGGCCTTGGCTTAGGGTTAGAGTTAGGAATACGTTTAGGGTAAGGTATTGGGTTATAGCTAGGCTGAGGGCTAGGGCAAATGTTAGTATTAGGGTTGGTGTCAGGTCTAGGGTTAGGATTAGAGTTAAGTTTAAGGCTAGGGTTATCATTAGGGTTACTGTTATGTTTAGGGTAATGGATAGGGTTAGAGCTCGAGTTAGGGATAGGATTATTGTTAGGATTAATTCTAGGGTTAGATTTAGGGTTAGGGCCAGATTTAGGGTTAGGTTTAGATTTAGGGTAATGGTTAGCACTAAGGTTAGGGTTAAAACGAGGTGTAGGGCTCAGTTTAGGGATAGATTTTGCGTTATGTTAAGGCTATGGCTAATGTAAGAACTAGAATTATGATTAGGGCTACTTTTAGGGTTACAGTTAGGGCTAATAATAGTTTTAGGTTTATGTATACTTTTAGGGAGATGTTAGAGCTAGGGTGAGTTTGAGGTCAGAGTCAGGCTCAAGGTTAGTTTTAGGGTTAGGTTATGACTGGAATTAGGGCTAAGTTTAGGGCTGGGTGTAGGGTTAGGTTTTGGTTTAGATTAAGTGGTAGGGTTAGGGCTATGGCTCAGTTTTGTTTTAGGGCTTGAACTAGATTAGGGCTAGTTGTAAGATTAGTGTTACTGTTAGAGCTAGTGTAAGTGTGAGGTTTAGTCTTAAGGTTATGGTTGGACTTAGAGTTATGGTTAGTTCTAGGGTTAGGGCTAGGGCTAATATTAGGGCTAAGGTTAGGGCAAGTGTTAGGGTTATGGTAAGGGATAGGGTTAGATCTAGGAATACGGCTAGGATAGAGTTAGAGTTAGAGTTAGAGTTAGTCTTAGTGGTAGTGGTAAGATTAGGGCTAAATTAGGTCTAGGATCAGTCTAGGATTAGTTTAAGGGTTAAGTCTAGAGTTAGAGTTAGGGTTAGATTTGGGGGGAGGCATGGGGTTATAGCAAGGTTCAGAACTAGGGTGAGTGATAAAATTAGGGATAGGGCTAGAGTTCTGTTTCGGGTTAGGATCAAGGCTAGGTTTAGGGCTAGGATGAGGGCTAGATTTTGTGTTAGGGTTATGGCAAGAATTAGGGCTAGGGCTAAATCAAGTCTAGGGTTATAGTTATGGATAGTTTTCGGGTTAGATTTATGGCTAGTTCTAGTTTCAGAGTTAGGTTTATGGTGAGGTTCAAGTTGAGAGCTATGGGATAGTCAGAGTCAGGTATTGGGTTTGTGTTAGGTTGAGGTTTAGGGTTATGGCTCAAATTAGCATTAGGTTTGAGTTAGGGCTAGGGCAATGGATAAGGTTAGGTTTAGGCTTCAGGTTTGGTTTAGGGCTCAGGTTAGATTTAGTGTAATGGATAGGG
Organism: Marmota flaviventris; assembly: GCF_047511675.1. Taxonomy (NCBI): domain Eukaryota; kingdom Metazoa; phylum Chordata; class Mammalia; order Rodentia; family Sciuridae; genus Marmota; species Marmota flaviventris. The sequence continues at coordinate 385,851 of NW_027288417.1, read as the reverse complement.
TTAGGGTAAGACCTAGGGTTAGCATTAGGTTTATTTAGGGTTAAAGCTAGGGTAGGGCTTGGGTTAGGTAGGTTTCGCAATAGGTTAGGGCTATGGCAAATGTAAGAACTTAGCTATGATAGGGCTAGTTTTAGGGTTAATGTTAGACCTAAGTATAGTTTTAAGGTTAGGTTTAGTGTTAGAGTGATGTTTAGAGCTAGGGTTAGTGTTGGTGTCAGGGTCAGTGTTCAGTTCAGGGTTATGGTTAATGTGAAAGCAGTATTAGGACAAGGGTTAAGATTAGGGGAAAGGTTAGTTTTTGGCTTTAGGCTAAGGATTATTATTAGGGCTAGGGTAGGTTTTTCCTTAAGTCTAGGCATAGAGTTACAGATAGATAAGGATTAGGTTTAGGTCTAGGGCTAGTGATTGTGCTAGGTTTAGGTATAAATTTACCATGAAGTCTAGTATTAGTGTTCGGTTTAGAGTTAGGTTCAGGTTTAGACCTATGATTACTGTTAGGGTCAGAATAAGGGTTAGGCTTAGCATTAGGATTTGGTGTATGGTAGAGCTAGAATGAGGACTAGGGTTAGTGTTTGAGTTAGATTAAAGATTAGGTCTAACCTAATCCTAATCCTAATTCTTAACCTTACCTAAATCCTATCCCTATGGGTTAGGTTAAGGATTAGGATTACAATTATGATTAGCATTAGCATTAGGTTTAGAGTTTGGCATAGGTTATGGGATAGGGTTAGAGCTAGGATCAGGACTAGGGTTGGGGTTAAAGCTTGGGTTAGGGCTAGGGTTAGGAATAGGACTAAATTAGGGCTAAGATTATGGCTAGAGTTAATTTTGGGGTTAGGCCTAAAGTTTGGATTAGGGTTAGGATTAATGCTTGGTTTAGGGCTCGGATAAGGGCTGGGGTTTGTGTTAGGATTAGGACCAGGATTAGAGCTATGGCTAATGTCAGGGTTAAGGTTAGGGTTGGGGATAGTTTTAGGATCAGGGTTATGGCTAGGTCTAGTGTGTTAGATTTAATGTAAATTCAGCCTTAGAGCTAGGAGACTTATTAGGGTCATGGTCATTGGTAGAGTTTGCTTGAGGTTAGGGTTTATGGTTAGGGCTTGAGTTAGCACTACGGTGTGGGTTAGGTACTGATAGGGTTTTGTTTACTGTTTACATTAGATTTAGGGTAATTGATAGGGTTAGGGTTAGTGATAGGCTTAAGTTTAGGCCTAGGGTTTGCATTAGGGTAAGGGTTATGATTAGTATAATGGATGGAATTAGAGCTAAGTTTAGGGCTAGGCTTCTGGTTAGGAATAGGTCTTGAATTAGCGTTAGGGATAGGGTTAAAACTAGGGTTAGGCTTAGGTTTATGTTTAGCAAAAGGATTAGGTTTAGAGCTAGGGTTAGGTTTAGGGTGAGGGTTAGGTTTAGGGTTACTTCTAGGGATAAGATTATAGTACTCATATGGTTAGGGTTAGGATTAGGGCTAGTGACATCATTAGGGATTGGGTTAGGGTTAGGGTAATGTATACAATTTGATGTATATTTAGGGCTATGTTTAACATTAGATTGAGGTTTAGGCTTAGATTTAGGGCTATGGTTATGTTTAGGTTTATAGTAAGGGTTAGGGTTTGAGCTAGGGTTAGGTCTATGGCAAGTGTGAGATATAAGGTTAGGTCTAGGGTTAGTTTTCCAGTTAGATTTAGGTTTAGCATTAAGCCTAGAATTATCAATAAGTTTAGGTTTAGGTTTAGAGTAATCGGTCACTGTAGAGCTAGGTTTAAGGCTAGGGTTAAGGTTAGGATTAGGGTAGTTTTAGGGTTAGATTGAGGGATGGGTGTAGGTTTATATTTAGAATAATGTTTAGGCTTTGAGCTAGGATTAGGACTAAGGCAAGAGTTAGGTTAGGGTTAGGGCTAGGGTTCGGTTTATGGTTATGCTTAAGGCTTGATTTAGGCTTAGGATTAGCTGTAGGTTTTGTGTTAGGTTTAGGGCTAGGGTTAGGGCTATGGGTAATGTAAGAGCTAGGGTTATGTTGAGGGCTAGATGTAGGTTTAGTGTTATGGCTAGGTCTAGTGTTATGTTTAGATTTTTGGTAGGGTCAGATTCAGAGACAGGTTTACTCTAAAGGCAGAGTCGGTGTTTGGGTTAGAGTTAGTGTTAGGGTTACATCCAGAATTAGGACTATGATAAGTCTAGGGTTAGGTTAGTGTTATTGTTAGGGCTAGGGCTAGGTTTATGTTTAGGTCTAGGGGAAGAGTTCAGGCTAGATTTAGGATTTGCTTTAGGTCTAGGGCTAGTGTTAGTGTTTGGTCTAGGGTTAGGGTCAGCTTTAGACCTAGGGTTATGGTCAGAATAAGGGTCAGGGTTAGCGTTAGAGTTTGGGATAGGGTTAGAGCTAGAATGATGGCTAGGGTTAAGACTATTAATAGGGTTAGAGTTTTGGTTAACCTAAGATTTAGAGATAGGTCTAGCGTTACCATTAGGGTTAGGTTTTTTTCTTAGGTTAAGTTATAGCCTTAGAGCTAGGTTTAATGCTAGAGTTAGTGTTAGGGTTAGGGTTAAATATAAATATATTTTGAGCTCAGATTAGGGCTAGTTTTTGTATTAGGATTAGGGTTAGATTTTTGCCTTGGCTAATATAAGAGCCTGGGTTACAATTAGGGTTAGTTTTAGGGTTAGAGTTAGGGGTAGGTCTAGTGTTAGGTTTAGGTTTAAGGTTATGTTAATATTTAGAGCTAGGGTTATTGTTAGGATATGAGAAAGCATCAAGGTTAGTTTTAGGGTTAGGATTAGCACTCAAATAAGGACTAGGTTTACTGTTTGGTTTAAGGTGAGGTCTGTGTTTAGAGCTAATGTGACTGTTAGGATATCAGTCAGGTCAGGGTTTGCTTTAAGCTTAGGGTTATGACTTGAATTAGGGCAAGGGTTACTTTTAGGGTTTGGTTTAAGTTTACGATTGCCTTTAGAGATAGGGTCAGTTTTAGGATATGAGTCAGGGTCAGGGTAAGTTTAAATTTTAGGTTTAGGACTCGAATTAGGCTAGGATTACGTCTAGGTTACTGTTAGGGTTTTGTTTAAGTTAATTTTTAGTGTTAGGGCTATTGCTCAGTTTTGTTTTAAGTCCTAGGTTTAGGGTTTGGGCTAGTTATAAGATTAGCATTAGGGTTAGGGCTAGTATTAGTTTAGGCTTAGGTTTGGGTTAGGGTTGGATTTGGATTTAGCATTAGATCTAGGATTAGGGCTAGGTCTAACTATAGGGCAAGGGTCAGGGCTAGGGTTATGGTTACTGTAACAGATAGGGTTAGATCTAGGGCTAGGACTAGGGTGAGAGTTAGAGTTAATCTTAGCCCTAGTGTTTTGGTTAGTTTTAGGAATAGGGCTAAGATAGGGCTAGGATTAATGCTAGGGGTTGTGATCAGCTTATGCCTAGTGTTAGGGCTAGTGTTATAGTTAATTTTAGGGTACAGTGTGTTGTTATAGCTAGGTTTAGAGTTAGGGTGAGGTTTAGAATTTGGTTTAGGAATAGGGTTAGGTTTAGGGTTATGATTAAGACTAAGTTTAGGGCTAGGATGAAGCACAGGGTTACTTGTAGGGTTAGGTCTAGAATTAGGGCTAGGGTTTATGTCAGCCTAGTGTTACAGTTTGGGGTAGATTTAGGGTTAGGTTTGTGTCTAGGTCTAGTGTAAGTTTTATTTTTATAGTAAGGTTCAGGTTTAGAGCTAGGTGTATTTTTAGGTTCAGGATCAGGGTAAGGGTTTGTTTTAGGTTACGGTTTAGGGATAGTGCTAAAATGAACATTAGGGTTAGGGTGAGGGTTAGGGCAATTGATTGTGTTATTTTTAGGTTTCAGGGAAGGTTTAGGGCAATGGAGAGCTTTAGGGTTAGCAAACTGTTAGGGTTATGCCTAGGGTTAGCATTAGGATTAGGATTATCATAAGAATAATATATAGTGTTAGAGCTATGGTTAGGGCTAGGGTTAGGTTATGATTAGGGCTAGAATTAGGTTAGGTTTTGAGTTAGTGCTAGTAACCCTAGCTTAGGGTAGGGTTAGGGTTTGATTTAGGTTAAAGGTTACGTTTTGTGCTAGGGTTAGGTCTAGGACGAAGGTTAGGCTTAGTGTTATAGTCAGTGTTAGGTTTAGGGTTATGGCTAAAGTTTTCATTAGGGTTAGCATTAGTTTTAGGGTAATATATTGCGTTAGATATAAGGTTAGCTTTATGGTTACGGTTAGGTTTCAATTTAAGTTTAGTTTTATTGCTAGGTTTACTGTTGGTTTCAAGGTAAAATTTAGGTTTTGAGTTAGGGTTAAGGCTATGGCAAGTTGTAGGTTTAGGGATAGGTCTAGGAATCGGTTTATGGATTGGGTTAGGGTTTCGGTTAGGGTTAGGGATAGGGTTATTATTAGGGTTAGGGTTAGAGTTAGGCTAATGCCTAGGGTTAGAGCTAGTTTCAGGTTTAGGATTAAAGTTAAGATTAGGGCTATGGTTAGGGTTATGTTTAGGAATAGTGCTAGGGTCATGTTTGGGCTAAGCATTAGTCTTTGAGCTAGGGATAGGACTTAGGTGAGGGTTAGGGTTAGGGTTAGGACTGGGGTTAAGGTTAGGGTGAGGGATATGTTAGGGTAGGTTTAGGCCTCGATTTGTGTTAAAGTTATTTAATTTTTGTGTTAGATTTAGGCCTAGGGTTAGTGCTATGTGTAATGTAAGATCTAGGGTTCTGATTAGAGCTAGTTTTAGGGTTAGCCTTAACCCTAGGTCTAGTGTTACATTTAGGTTTGGGTTAGGGTCAGGTTTATAGCTAGGTTTGAAGGTAGTGTCAGGGCCAGTGTTCAGGTTACAGTTAGGGTTAGGGTGAAAGCCAGAATATGACTAAGGTTAGGTCTAGTGGTAGGTCTAGTGTTTGGTTTAGGTTAAGGGTTATTGTTAGGGCTAGGACTATGTATTTGTTTAGGTCAAGGGCTAGAGTAATAGCTAGATTTGGGATTAAGTTTAGGTATGTGGGTAGTGTTTGGTTTAGGATTAGCTATAAGTTTACTGGTAGGGCTAGTATCAGGTTTCGGTTTCATTTTAGGGTCAAATTTAGACCTATAATTAGTGTTAGGGTCAGATAAGGGTGAAGGTTAAGGTGAGGTTTTAGGTTAGGGTTAGATCTAGAATTTGGCTAGTGTTAGGACTAGTAATAGGGTTATTGTTTGGGATTGGCTAAGGATTAGGATTAGGACTAGAGTTAGCCATATGAATAGGGTTTTTTGGGGGTAATGGATAGGATTAGAGCTAGGGTTAGGGCTAGGATTAGGGTTAGGTTTAGGGCTAATTTTAGGGTTAGGGTTAGGGTTCAATCTAGTCTTAGGGCATGGATTAGTGCTATTTTTGTATTAGAGTTAGTGCTAGGTTTTGGCTAAGGCCAATGTAAGAACTATGATTATGATTATGATTAGTTTTAGGGTTAGGGTTACGGCTAGGTCTAGTGTTAGCATTAGTTTTAGGGTTAGGGTGATATTTAGAGCTAGGCTTTATGTTTGGATATGAGTCAGAGTGAGGGTTAGTTTTAGGCCTAGACTCGAATTAGAGCTCGGTTATGGCTAGTTATTGGTTAGGGTTTGGTTTAGTTTAAGATTTAGGGTTAGAACAATGGCTAGGGTTAGGGGTAGGATTAAGGTTAGGGTTCAAATAGGGCTAGGTTTAGCACTATGATTAGTGTTAGGGTTAGGCTTATGGTTAGGGCTAATGTTAGGGTTAGTTTTAGGGGAAGGGTTGGGGTTATATAGCTAGGTTCAGTGCTAGGACAAGGTTTATATTTAGGGATTGGGCTAGGTGAGGGTTTTGTTTAGGATTAAGTCTAGGGTTTAGGGCTAGGATTAGGTCTAGGGTTTGTGTTAGGGTTAGGGCTAGAATAAGGGTTAGGGCTAATATCAGGTCTAGGTTATGGTTAGGTATAGAGTTAGGGATATGTTTATGCCTAGGTCTGGTGTAAGGATTAGGTTTAGCATAGGGGTCATGTGTAGAGCTAGGTTATTATTACAGTCAGAGTATGGGTTAAGGATTGGTTTGGTTTAAGGTTTAAGGTTAGGGCTCAAATTACCATTAGGGTTAGGGTTAGGGTTAGAGTAATGGATAAAATTAGGTTTACGGTTTAGGTTACGTTTAGAGTAATCTATAGGGCGAGTGTTTGGCATAGGATTCGGGTTAGGCCTAGAGTAAATATTTGGTTTAGGCTTATATTTAGAGTAATAAGTATGTTTAGTGCTAGTGTTAGGGCTTAGGTTAAGGTCAGGATTAGGACTAGGGTTTGGGTTCCAACTTGGGCTAGTGTTAGGGTTAGTTTTAGTGTAAGTGTTAGGGTTTGAGTTAGGGTTAGGGCTAGGTTGAGGTTTATGGTTAGAGTCAGGGCTACAGTTAGGGTTAGGGTCAGGGTTAGGGCTAGGTTTAGCATTAGGTTTATGGTTATGTCTAAGGTAATGGATAAAGTTAGAGCTATAATTTGGGCTATGGTTTCAGTTAGGATGACGGATAGGGTTAGATTTAGGGTTAGAGCTATGGTTATGTTTAGAGTAAGGGTTAGCGTTTGAGCTAGGGTTTGATCTATGGCAAGCATTAGGCTTAGGGTTTGTGCTAGGGTTAGGGTTAAGGTTATGCTTAGGTCTAAGTTTAGGGCTTGTATTAGGGCTAGGTTTTGTGTGAGGTTTATGGCTAGTGTTACGGCTATGGATAATGTAAGACCCAGTGTTATGGTTATGGCTAGTTTTTTGTGTTAGTGTTATACATATGTCTAGAGTTAGGTTTAAGTTTTTATTTAGGATAAGGTTTAGAACTAGGATTTGTGTTAGTGTAAGCATCATTGTTCGGGCTAGCATTGGGTTTTGGTTAGGGTCAGAATTAGAACTAGGTTTAATCTAGGGCTAGGGTTAGTCTTTGCTTTAGGTTAATGGTTATTTTAGGGCTAGGGCTAGGTTTTTTTAGGACTAGGGCTAGAGTTATGGCTATATTTAGGACTAAGTTTGGGTCTAGTGCTAGTTTTATGGTTAGTTTTAGGTATAGGTTTACTGGTAGGGCTAGTGTTAAGGTTATGTTTAGTAGTAAGGTCAGGCTTTGATCTATTGTTAGTGTTAGGGATAGGGTTAGGACTAGTAATTGAGTTAGGGCTTGGGGTAAGCTAAGTGTTAGGGTTAGAACTAGGGTAGCATTAGGGTGAGAGTTTGGCTTAGGGTAAGGAATATATTTAGAGCTAGGGTTTGGATCAGTGTTAGGGTTAGGGTTAGTGTTAAAGATAGAATTGAGGATCAGACTAGCACTAGGGTTTGTGTTAGGGTTAGGGCTCTGGCTCATATAAGAACTAGCTTTACAGTTAGAGAGAGTTTTAGGGTTAGGATTAGGGCTAGGTCTAGTGTTTGGTTTATGTTTAGGGTTAGGGTGATGTTTACAGGTAGGGTTAGTTTTAGGGTCAGAGTCAGGGTCAGTATTAGTTGTAGGGATAAGGTTAGGACTAGGTGTAGCATTAGGATTTGGTTTAGGTTAAGGTTTAGGATTAGGGCTATAGCTTAGTTTTGTTTGTGGGCTATGGCTAGGATTAGGGCTAGTTTTCTAATTAGAATTATGTTTACGGCAAGTGTTAGGGTGAGGTTTAGGTTTATAATTAGGGTAGATTTAGAGTTAGGGTTAGTTCTAGGTTTAGGACTATGGCTAGTTTTAGGGCTAAAGTTAGGGCTAGTGTTAGGGTTAGGCAATAGATAAGCTTGGTACTAGAAATAGGTCTTGGGCTACAGTTAGGGTTAGTCTCAGGCTAAGGTTAGAGTTAGGGTTACAATTAGCAATAAATTAGGGCTAGGATTAGAGCTATGGTTAGTGTTAGGATTATGTGTACAGTTAGGGCTAGGTTTAGTGTTAGAGATAGTGTTAGTGTTAGGGATAGTGATAGGGGAAAGGATGTGGTTATACCTAGGTTCAGAAATAGGGCGAGGGTTGAAATTAGGGTTTGGGCTAGGGTTAGGGTTCAGATTAGGGTTAAAGCTAGGTTTAAGGCTAGGATAAGGGCTCTGCTTTGTGTTAGGTTTAAGGCAAGAATTAGGTAGAGTTCTAATATTAGGTCTAAGGATACGGTTAGGGATACTTTTAGTGTTAGTTTTATTGCTAGGTCTAGTTTAAAGGTTATGTTTCAGGTAAGGATCAGGTTTAGAGCTAGGTGTGTTATTAGAGTCAGTGTCTTGTTCAGAGTTTGAGTTAAGTTTTGGATTAGTTTTTGTCCTCGAATTAGCAATAGGGTTAGGGTTAGGGTTTGAGAAATTAATAGGGTTAGGTTTAATGTTCAGGTTGGATTTAGGTAAGAATAAGGTTAGTGTTAGTGATAGGTTTAGGGTTAAGCCTAAATGGATAGCATTAGATTTATGTTTAGGACTAGGGTTAGTGTTAGGTTTAGCGTAACTGTTAGTATTTGAGCTAGGATTAGGACTACCGCAAGGGTTAGTTTTACGGTTGGTTCTAGGGTTAGGTTGACAGTTAGGGTTAGTGTAAGTTTAGAGTTAGGACAAGGGTTAAGTTTAAAGTTAGGGTTAGAATAGCTTTAGGGTTAGGGTAGTGTTATCATTACGTTTATAGTAAGGGTTAGGGTAATGGGTAGGGTTAGAATTATATTTAGAGCTATGTTTGTGTTAGGCTTATGTTTAGGGTAATGGATAGGTTAGGGCTAGGTTTATAGTTAGGATAAGGGCTAACTTTAGGGTTAGGGTTAGGTCTAGGGTTAGCGTTATGGATAGGTTTAGGGTAAGTGTTAGGGTTTGAGCTATGGTTAGGGTAATCGTGATGTTAGGGTTAGTGTCAGGTCTAGGTTTAGGATTAGGGTTAAGTTTAGGGATAGGTTTAGCGCTAGGATTAGGGTTATGTTTAGGGTAATGGATAGGATTAGAGCTAGAGTTAGGGCTAGGATTAAGTCTAGGGTTAGGTTTAAGGTTAGGGCCAGTTTTAGGTTTAGGGTTAGGTTTAGAGTAATGATTAGGGTAAGTTTAGGGTTAGGGTTAAAACGAGGTGGAGGGCTCAGTTTAGGGCTAGGTTTTGGGTTAGGTTAGGGCTAGGATTAGGGCTAAGGCTAATGTAAGAACTAGAGTTATGATTAGGGCTACTTGTAGGGTTACTGTTAGGTCTAGTTCTAGTTTTAGGGTTAGGATTACATTTTGGTGATGTTTGAGCTAGGTTTAGAGTAAGATAAGAGTCAGGCTCAAGGTTAGTTTTTGGGTTAGGTTAGGACTGGAATTAGGGCTGATGTTAGAACTAGGTGTAGTGTAAGGTTTTGGTTTAGATTAAGCGTTAGGTTTAGTTCTATGGCTTGGTTTTGTTTTAGGGCTTGAACTAGATTAGGGCTAGTTTTAGGTTTAGTGTTAGTTTTAGGGCTAGTGTTAGTGTGAGATTTAGGCTTAGGGTTAAATGTGGACTTAAAGTTATGGTTAGTTCTAGGGTTAGGGCTAGGGCTAGTGTTGGGGCAAAACTTAGCGCAAGTGTTATGGTTATGGTAAGGAATAGGATTAGATCTATGAATAGGGCTAGGGTCAGAGTTAGAATTAGTCTTAATGCTAGTGGTAGTGTTAGGGCTAAATTAATGCTAGGATCAGGTCTAGGATTAGTGTAAGGGTTAAGTCTAGAGTTAGAGTTAGGGTTATTTTTGGGGGAAGGGATGGGGTTATAGCAAAGTTCAGAACTAGGATGAGGGATAAAATTAGGGATACGGCTAGAGTTAGGGTTTGGGTTAGGATCAAGACTAGTTATAGGTCTAGGTTGAGGGCTAGCATTTGTGTTAGGTTTATGGCAAGAATTGGGGCTAGGGCTAATATCAGGTCTAGGGTTATGGTTAGGAAATTTTTTTTTATAAGATTTATGGCTAGGTTTAGTGTCAGAGTTAGGTTTATGGTGAGGTTCAAGTTGAGAGCTAGGGTATTATAATAGAGTCAGGTTTTGGGTTTGTGTTAGGCTGAGGTTTAGTGTTATGGCTCAAATTAGCATTAGGTTTGAGTTAGAGTTAGGATAATGGATAAGGTTAGGTTTAGGCTTCAGTTTAGGTTTAGGGCTCAGATTAGGTTTCAGGTAATGGATAGGGTTAGTGTTGGGCCTAGGGTTAGCATTAGGTTTATGGTTATCATTAGGGTAATGGATAGGGTTAGAACTAGGGTTAGGGCTAGGGTTATGTTTAGGATTATGGCTATATTTAGGGTTAGGGTTAAGACTAGGGTTAGTTTTAGAATATGGGTTAGGGTTTGAGCTAGGGTTAGTGCTAAGGATAGGGTTAGGTTTAGGATTAGATCTAGGATTAGGATTAGGTTTACCATTAGGGTTAAGGGTATGGACAGGTTTAGATGTTAAGTTAGGGGGGTTAGGGTTAGGTTTAGATTTAGTATTAGGGTTAGTGTTATGTTTAGCATAATTGTTAGTGTTTGAGCTAGGTTTAGGACTATGGCAAGGTTTCGGTTTATTGTTAGGTGTAGGGTTAGGTTTACAGTTAGTGTTAGAGTAGGTTTAGTGTTAGGGTTAATGTTATCGTGATGTTTATGGGTAGGGTCAGGGTAATTTATGGTTTTAGAGCTAAGGCTACGTCTAGTTTTAAGTTTAGGATTAGGGCTAGGGCTAGGGTTAAGTTTAGGGTTAGGCTTATCATTTTCTTATGGTTAGGTTAAGGGTAAGGGTCAGGGATTGAGTAAGTGTTAGGGCTAGGTTGAGGCTTCAGGTTAGAATCAGGACTAGGGATAGAGTAAGGGTTAGGGTTATGTTTAGGGCTAGGATTAACATTAGGTTTAGTGTTATGATTAGGGTAATGGCTAGAGTTAGAGGTGAGTTTGGTCTATGTTTATAGTTAGGATTAGGGCTAGGATTGGGATTAGGGTTTGGGACAGGTTTATGTTTAGGGTAACAGCTAGGGTTTGAGCTAGTGTTAGTGCTAGGGCTAGATCAAGGATTAGGTTCAGCCTTAGTTCTAGGGACAGGATTATGATAGGTTTAGGGTTAGAGTTAAGTTTAGGGCTAGGGTTAACATTAGGTTTAGGATAAGGATTAGGGCAATGGATATGGTTAGATGTAGGTTTACATTTAGGTTAATGGTTAGATTTAGTTTTAAGATTAATGTTAAGGCTACAGTTATGTTTAGATTTATGGTTTGGCTTAGGTTTTGAGCTAGGGTTAGGGCCATAGAGAGTGTTACTTTTAGGGTTAGGTCCATTGTTAGTTTTCTGGTTAGGGTTAGGGTTTTGTTTTGGGTTAAGGCTAGGGTCATCAATACTGTTAGGTATAGGATTAGGTAAGGTGTATGTTTTGAGCTAGGTTGAGGGCTAGGGTTAAGTTTAGGGTTAGGGCTAGGGATAGGGTTGCTGTTTCGCTTAGGCATAGGATTATGCCTAGAATTCACTCTAGGTTTTGTGTTAGTTTAAAGCATAGAGGTAGAGCTATGGTTAATGTAAGAGCTAGGATTATGATTAGGGCTAGTTGTAGCGTTAGGGTTATGGCTATGTGTAGTGTTATGTCGCGACCCCTCGCCAGCAAGGGAAAACACGACACAGGATTCTTCTTTCAGCAGTTTATTCAGGCCTTGATTCATGTATCATCTTCTAGTGACCCCCCGCCGAGCGCCCAAGCACAGCCTAATAAAGCCTCCCGCATACCAATCCCAAGCTGCCACGTGGATCTCTCTCATAGGGTGATAAGGGATTGTGCGCCAAACTCTCCATATTAGGAGTTGTTTATCACAGGCCACAGTGGAAGCCGGCGCCATCTTCTAATGGCGGCCACAGTCTATAAGAACGGCTCACCACAGTTCCCCCTTCTGTTTTATAAAACAATGCAGGCGAAAGTAGAGGTCCTATCCCACTGTGCAGTAGTGGCTGCAGTGTATGGTTCAGTCCTAAGGAGGTGCCTTCCCCAGACCTGATCCCATATCAGCCGACGCCTTTTTTCGTAGATCGGGGCGTGGACGTCAAACCCGCATGCAATAGGACATGCTTTCCTTGAGGTCCATTGAGGGATCACTCAAGTGCAGTGCCTTGCCTCGCATCCTGCATCGTGACGACGGTGAGAAGTAGGATAACACAGGTAGCCTGGTAATAATGACAAAATTTAAGTTGGCAACACAATCCCTAAGCCCCAGAGGAAGGTAAAGAGTCTGTAGCCGAGAAGAAAGACCAGTCCTGAAACCCATCTGCGTGCAATGGTAACAAGACCTGCAGAGTGCAAGGGCTATTCAGCACTGGGAGAGCATAAGAAAGAGGGCATGCCAATCCCAGTGCAATGTAAAATTAACTTGGGGTGCTATGGCCATGCCCAGAAATCACTGTTTAAGATGTGCAAGCCAGATTTGTGGAGAAATGCCATTTTCTAAGGCCGCAAGAGCCTGTACGATCATAGCCTTCTCCTGCGCATGGCGAGTTTTAAGGCGACAGAGAAGCCACAAACAAAGTACAACACCGAAGCAACACATTGCCCCAAAAATGCCCACTCCCACCCATTCTTTAAAGAAGGAAAAGGCAGAGGATAGCCAACTGGTGAATTGACCCAAAGTCACTGGTTCGATTCGGGTACTATTCAAAACAGCAATCTGAGTTAGTTGACACTGGATCAAGTTTTCTGCTTCCATGGACCAGGTTCCGGATAGATATTCCCTGATGATGCGAGAGGCATTTCTGGAATCATTAAATCTGACAGAGGTTATACATAAATGTGCACGTTGATCAATACAACCTAAATGTACTAGAACAGACAACTCCTCAACTTGAACTTGAAGCAGATCTATCCTTTGATTAGCAGCCAAAATCCCAGATAAAATGTGTTGATTAATTTTACTTTGAGATTCAAGTATGGTGGATGTTTGTTGAATAACCTGATTAATAGTGGCAGCAGTTTGTACCTGGCTGGCCATGGCTACTCCAGCTGTAACTGCTGCAGCAGCAGATACCGCCACAGCTGTCACTATAGCTGCCGTAATTCCAAAATCTCTACGGGCTCTAATCAGTTCAACAATAGGAAAAGACTCTGGATCTGCAGTAACCGGAATTGGGACAAAGGTCGGAACTTTCATAACCACTGCCTTAGTCCAGGAGCCATTCCAACACTCAGACAAGTAACAGGTAACATTAGAACAATTAAGCATCCCCTGTGATGTATCATTAGCCAAAATAAACAGGAACGGAGATTGGAGACAGACTGCTGCAGAGGGTAATGTAGCATTAAACAATTGTGAATTGTGTGAAGTAATTTTAAGTCTCCTACCTCGCTCCGAGTCTTGGGTACTGCCAGAAACATTAAACAGCCAACTTTGGACTCCTCGTAATTGAGCCAAAGCGGAAATATCAGCTGTGGCTCCCTTCTCATTGGAAATCAACCATTGAAACCAAGACCAACCTGCTCCTATAGAGGAATTATTGTTGGAAGAATTATACAAGTATCTTTTAAGAGAGGGGGAAAGGGAGAAACCTTTAGCGACCTGATGTTTCTCCCAAGAATGATCTTGACAAGGCGTGAATATTGGAGGGAAGCCATACTCAGGGGTGCAATAAGGAGAAGCCTTAAAATGAGTGGCATTAGAGGTCGTATTAGAAGGAGACAGCGGGATAAGCACCTGGGAAGTAATGGCCAAAGTGGTTATATTAAATTCAGATTTATTTGTCGGGGTTCCTGAGCCCTGTGATGCCCCTGAGGCAATCTGTGAAAGCGCTGCATACAAAACTCCCGACGAGACCCGACTGGACTGCAGTGGGTCCTCCCAGTTAGTCAAGTTCTTAGGTTTTAAGTGGATGCAATCACCTTTGGAAAAACTGAAGCAAAAAACTCCTGTGAGATTAATGCGAGAGAGATTGAAGTACCGGTCTTGGTCCCCTCTAGGGGAAACACAAGGAGCAGACATCTCACATGAAGTAGAAAAAAGAGTGGGGAGAACACTAGAATTGCTATGAACCGGCATCGGCATTGGCCACGTTCGAGCTACCGCCCACCACTGCATTGATGTCCCCTGTACCATCGATATCAGCATTAAAACCAGGACACTCAGTAGACGGATGGTCCTCATCATGAGATTGTTGCAGCGCCTCCTGTTGTTGGTTGATTGATGTCGGGACTCTTCTTGTCAGGCGTTCTGGAACCCACACCGGCTCCGTCCGGTCCTTTGGGAAAACACAGACAGAACCTCGTGCCCATGCCAGCACGGGATCAGGCCCATACCATTGTCCAGAAAGTACATCTTTCCACTTAACGTGCCCAAAGTTTGGGGCAGAGGGCGAACAGTGTCTAGTCGCAGCAGAGCGCCCTTGGATGTCCAAATTCAAGAAATTAATAGTAAATAGAGCCAGAGAGAGGCGCTCTTTCGGGGTGTGGCCTAAGCCAATTCCCCCTTTTTGTTTTTTTAACATCTCTTTTAGAGTCTTATGAGCACGCTCTACAATACCCTGACCTTGTGGATTGTAAGGTAAACCATGGACAAGCTGAATACCCATCTGGCTGCAAAAGGAAGAAAATTGTCGTCCAGTATATGCTGGACCATTGTCCGTTTTAATGGTCTGTGGTAAGCCCCATGCTGCCTAGGCTTCCAAGCAATGCGTGATAACATTTCCAGCCTTTTCACCAGACAAAGCAGAAGCATGGATAATGCCAGAACAAGTATCCACAGACACATGGACATATTTAAGCTTGCCAAAGTCAGGGATATGAGTGACATCCATTTGCCATATTGTTAAAGACCGCAAACCACGAGGATTTATGCCCACAGAAGGAGGATGATGTAAAATAACACAATTAGGACAATCCAGCACAATCTGTCGAGCATCAGCGCGGGAGATGGTAAAACGCTTCTGAAGTGCTCGTGCATTGACATGAAATTTACTATGAAAGTTTCTAGCTTGATCTAAAGAGGAAACAGGGAACATCCAAGAAGGACGAGTAGCAAGATCAGCTTGGGCATTGCCAGCAGAAAGAGCACCTGGTAAACCTGTGTGAGCTCGAATATGCAAAGGGTAAAAACAGGCGGAACAATTCCAAATCAATGTTTGAAGATGGAGAAAAAGGGAAGACATTACTCCTGATGTGTGTATGGGACCCACTGCTTCTAACACCTTCAAAGCTTGAACTACATAAACAGAATCTGAGATTAAGTTAAAAGGAAACGGACATTGTTCAAATACTTTTATGACAGTTTGTAACTCCACCCATTGTGGATTACCAGGAGCAAACTGATGTTGGATAGGAGGTTGATCATTTACCACGTAGGCTCCAATACCAGTTTTGGATCCATCTGTAAAGATATTGGCAGCTCCTGGGATAGGCGTAGAAGAAGTGATTTTAGGGAAAATGATAGGATGTTCCTTAACAAATGTAATAAGAGGATGTGAAGGATAGTGATTATCTATCTCTCCTGGGAAAGAGCATCGCAATATAGCCCAACTATCCAGGTTAGCACACAAAACTTGAATTTTTTGACACGTATAAGGGACAATCACAGACGTTGGAGGAAAACCAAAAAAATTGTATAATTTGTTGTATTCCTAGCATAGCTAAGGAAGCAACTGCATCAGGATAATACTCAAGGGATTTTCCAGGAGATATACGTGGATGTATCCACAATAAAGGACCGTCTTGCCATAAAACTCCAGTGGGTTGCCGTACAGTGGCAAGCACACATAATTGAAGAGGCTTATCCTCTTGAAGCCTGCAAAGGCTAGCATGTTGTATAGCCTCCTCCACTTTCAGCAGCGCTGACCTGGCTTCCTCAGTAAGATGTCGAGGGGAAGAAAGGTCTGAATCACCTTTAAGAATTTCATACAAGGGTTTTAATTCAGCATTGGGAATATGTAAATAACCCCTAATCCAATTTATGTCACCCAATAATTTTTGAAAATCATTTAAGGTATGTAAATTATCGGTCCTGAGAGTTACCTTTTGGGGTGTAATGGTTTTACAAGAGATACTAGCACCAAGATAATCAATAGAATCTCCTGTTTGTACTTTATCAGGTGAAATAAGCAAGCCCTTTGATTGTAATAAATGTACCAAATCAGTGTAAGCTGCTTCCAACATATATTTGGTTTTGGCTGCCAGCAATATATCATCCATATAATGTATACACTTTAACAATGGATAATTTTGTCTGAGTGGAATAATGGCCGCTCCTACAAACATTTGACACATAGTGGGACTATTGGCCATGCCTTGAGGCAAAACCACTCATTCAAACCTTTGATCAGGTTCCTCATGATTACATGAAGGCAGAGTAAAAGCAAAACGTTCAGAGTCCTGAGGATGCAATGGAATGGAAAAGAAACAATCTTTAATATCTATACATATCACTGGCCAATTTTCTGGAATTGTTGAAAGCAAAGGCAAACCTCTCTGAATGGGTCCCATGAGCTGCATTTGAGCATTAATGGCCCGTAGATCATGTAACAACCGCCATTTTCCAGACTTCTTTTTAATAATAAATATGGGTGTATTCCATGGAGAAGTGGAGGGTTTTATATGTCCCAATTTTAATTGTTCTTTTACTAAAGCATGAGCCGCAATCAATTTTTCAGAGGGGAGCGGCCACTGAGGAACCCACACTGGCTCCCCTGTTTTCCAGGTAATGGGCACCTGATCCTCAGCGGCCCCTAGGAAAAACCCAATCCATGTCTATTAAGTTTTTGCTGAGGTTCTAAAGGATGTCTACATCCCTGCAAATTTTTTCCTAATCCAAAGCCTGGTCTATATCCCATGTCCTGCATTATCTTTTGGGCTACTGTTGAATATTCATTACTAAGTTGAAACCCCATGTACTTCATAAGATCACGCCCCCATAGAGAGATTGGGAGATCAAGCACATATGGTTGAAAAGTGCCAGAATGTCCTTCAGAATCCTTCCATGATAAATGCCTGCAGCTGACTTGTGGAGCTTGAGCGTATCCTAAACCTCTTAGTGATTGATCTGAGAGTTGTACCGGCCACCCCTTTGACCAGTCCTTTTGTGCAATTATACTACGATCTGCTCCAGGATCTAGTAATCCCAAAATTGATTTGTCTTCTATAGTTAAGTTTAAAGTAGGACGGTCATTCATATCCAAGGACAAATAAACAGAATTCCCTCCGGTGACTCCAATCTCATCACTTGTCCTTAAAAAGGAATCAGCAGGAAAGCGGGTATGCAAACTGGGTAGAATTAGCAATTGGGAAATCCTGTCTCCTGGGGAAATGGACACAATGCCTTTTGGGGCCTCCACCATAACCTTCACTGTTCCTACCGTGTCCGGATTAATAATCCCAGGAAAAACATGAAGGCCTTGTAGGACAGAGGAAGCACACCCAATTAACAAGCCCACAGTGCCAGGTGGTAAAGGTCCTTTAAATTCAGTCTCCACCAGTTGGACTCCCATTTTAGGTGTTAATACGAGTCTGGCGGCGGAGCAGAGGTCCAGTCCCGCGGCACCTGCAGTGGCTCTCCGCGATTCTTGGGATGGCGCAGGGACGGCCATGACTCGGTTTCCATTGTCCCATTTTCCATTGCCCCATATATTTGTGGGCCCTGGGGTCGGGGGCCCCCCCGGCCGTTTTTTGGCATGTTTCTATCTTTTAAAGGTTGACCATGTATATCTCTAACTGATCTACACTCATTAGCCCAATGCTTTCCCCTTTTACATCTGGGGCATAAGCCCGGTTGACGGCTAACAGAATTGTGCTCAATTCTGGATGTTCCCTTCTTGTTAGGACATTCTCGTTTAAAGTGTCCTCCTTGACCACACCCAAAACACTTTCCAGCAACCGGGCTGGACTTACGTGATAATTGAAGGACAGCAGCAGCAAGGCCTGCATTAGTTAACGGCCCACCTATTTCTCTACAGACTTTCATCCAGGCCTCTATGCCTTTGTTTTTGTAAGGAGTAATAGCTGCCTTACAGTCTTTAGTACATTGTTCAAAGACAAGTTGTTTAATCAAGGGCATTGCTGTATCAGGGTCACCAAAGATTTTTCCTGCGGCGTCCACCATCCTGGCAACAAAGTCTGAGAAATGTTCTGTGGGGCCTTGTATAATTTTTGTCAAATTGCCAGACACTTCTCCTCTATTTGGGAGTGATTTCCATGCATGGATACAAATGTTATTAATCTGTTCATATACCTCAGGGGGGTATCCTGTTTGTTGATTAGCAAACCTGCCTTGTCCCAAAAGCATATCCTTATCCCAGGCAGGGCGTTCCGCTGCATGATTTTGTGCAGCTTGCTCTACTGCACCCTCTAACGTAAATGCTCTCCAATCCAAGTATTTCCCTGGGGAAACACAAGCGCGGACTAGACTAGCCCAATCGGAAGGAGTCATGCAAAATGTAGTAATTCCCTCCACCTGAGTATGAGTGAAAGCAGCATCTAGGCCATAAGTGCGGACGGATCTGCCAAGGTTTTAATTATCTTAAAGTCTAAAGGCTCATGATATCTTCCCCTGTTATTGTCCTGAAATACAGGGTATGCAAGTCCCATATCTGTATTAACTGTCCTCCAAACTTGTGCATGAAAAGATCTCCCGGAACCTTGGCTCCCCCCCACATATGGAGGTGGGGCAATCGGCACCATATCTTCTTCTAGATATTCTACCTCCTCCTCCTCAGAGTTTTGTTGACCGATGTTAACTCCCTTCCCCTTCTTACAGTAGGCCTGTGTGCCCTGTGTCTCCTTTTTCTTCTTTTTCATTTTTATCTTATGTAGTTGTTGTAACAATATATCAAGGTCCTCAGAACTCTCTGAGTCGCTTGTGTTCTCAGGCGTTTTTAATTCGGTCAAGTCTGGGTAGAGCCTTCTCCTATTTTTATCTTCAGGCTCTTTTGCCTTCTCACTACTGTTACTTTTAATACTCTCTGCCACTTCACTACATGATCCTTCAGATTTTTCCTCATGCAGTTGCTCAAGAATAGCTTGACCCTCACTCACAGCTTCCTGGCATTTACCATCTGTTATACATCCTCTAACTAACTTCCAAAGTGGTATAACGCCACCCTCTAAGGTGCCTTGCTCACGAGCGAAATCTAGATCTTTCCCTAATTTGTCCCAGCTAGGAATCGTAAGACTCCCTGAAAAAGCAAACCAAGGAGCCGCTATATCAGCTTCTCTTAAAAACATCTGCAAAGTACTCTGCTTTATCTTAAGTCCTTTTGAATGTAACAACCCATCTAGGGCCAACAAAATTGGGCTTGAAGAGGTAGCGCCCATAATGTTTTTAGAGCTATAAAGAAAGTGAAAGTACAAAAGTCCCCGCTCTCTTCCTTTTACAGGGGAGCGTTCCTTTTTCCCGCTCTCTATTTACAGAGAGAGCACCCCGCTATTTGCTTGCAGATTCCCACTTTACCTGGGAACTTACAGGTGCACCACCCTGACTGCTGAAAGTTCTGGATCCTGGGTTCGAGGAATATAATTCCCCATACAGGCCACCAATTGTTGTGACCCCTCGCCAGCAAGGGAAAACACGACACAGGATTCTTCTTTCAGCAGTTTATTCAGGCCTTGATTCATGTATCATCTTCTAGTGACCCCCCGCCAAGCGCCCAAGCACAGCCTAATAAAGCCTCCCGCATACCAATCCCAAGCTGCCACGTGGATCTCTCTCATAGGGTGATAAGGGATTGCACACCAAACTCTCCATATTAGGAGTTGTTTATCACAGGCCACAGTGGAAGCCGGCGCCATCTTCTAATGGCAGCCACGGTCTATAAGAACGGCTCACCACACTGTTAGGTTTAGGTTTTTTGGTTAGGGTAAGATTTAGAGATAGATTTAGTGTTAAAGGCAGGGTCAGTGTTCAGTTTAGAGTTAGAGTTCAGGTTAAAGCCATAATTGGGACTAGGTTTATGTCTAGGGCAGGGTTAGTCATTGCGTTAAGTTAAGGGTTATAGTTAGGGCTAAGGCTAGGTTTTTGTGTAGGTCTAGAGCTAGAATTAAGGCTAGTTTTAGGATTAGGTTTAGGCCTAGAGCTAGTGATAGGGTCTGGTTTAGGTATAAGTTTACTGGTAGGGCTAGTGTTATGGTTTGGTCTAGCATTAGAGTCATGTTTAGACCTAGGTTAGTGTTATGGTCAGAATAAGGGTCAGGGTTATGTTTAAGGTTTGGGATAAGTTTTGAGCTACAATGAGGGCTAGGGTTAAGACTATTAATATGGCAAGAGTTTTCATTACCCTGAGGATTAGGGATAGGTCTAGTGTTAGCATTAGTGTTAGTGTTTTTCTTAGGTTTAGGGATAGGGTTAAACCTAGTGTTAGGGGTAGGAGTAGGGTTAGGTTTAGTGTTAAAGTTAGGTTTAGGGCTCCAATTAGGGCTAGTTTTTGTGTTAGTGTTAGGGCTAGGGTTAGGGCAACAGCTAAAGTAAGAACCAGGGTTACAATTTGTGTTAGCTTTAGAGTCAGGTTTAGGGGTAGTTCTAGTGTTAGTGTTAGATTTATGGTTAGGGTGATATTTAGAGCTAGAGTTATTTTTAGAATAAGAGTCAGGGTCAGGGTTAGCTTTAGGGTTTGAATTAAGACTCGAATTAGGGCTAGGTTTACTGTTAGGGTTTGGTTTAATGTTAACATCATTTTTAGAGCTAGGGTGAGTGTTAGGATATGAATCAGGGTCAGTGTTAGTTTTAAGGTTATGGTTAGGACTCAATTAGGGATAGGATTAGTTCTTATAGTAGTTTCAGGTTTGGTTTAATTTAAGGTTTAGGGTTAGGTCTATTGCTCGGTTTTGTTTTAGTCTAGGATTAGAGTTAGGGCTAGTTTTACAATTAGTATTAGGGTTAGGGCTAGTGTTAGTTTTAGGCTTAGATTTAGGGTTAAGGTTATATTTATAGTTGGGTTTAGATCTATGATTAGGTTAGAATTAATTATAGGGCTAGGGTTAGGGCCAGAGTTAGAGTTATGTTAAGGGATAGGTTTAGATCTAAGGATAGGGCTAGTGTGAGATTTAGAGTTAGTTATAGGGCTAAAATTAGATTTAGGGAATTGCATAGGGGTAATTAGGGCTAGGATTAGGGCTAGGGTTAGTGTTCAGCTTAGGCCTAGCGATACGAATAGGGTTAGGTTTAAGTTTAGGATAAAGAATGGCGTTATAGCTAGGTTTAGATGTATGGTGAGGGTTAGAGTTACAGTTAGGGTTCGGGTTGAGTTTAGGGTTATGATTAAGGCAAGCTTTAGGGCTAGGATGAGGGCTAGTGTTTATTTTATATTCAGGGCTACGATTAGTGCTAGGGCTAATATCAGGTCTCAGGTTATGGTTAAAGATAGTTTTAGGGTTAGGCTTATGGCTACGACTAGTGAAGGGTTAGGTTTCAGGTAAGGGTCAGGTTTAGAGCTCGGGGAATTATTAGGATAAGTATTTGGCTTAGGTAAGGATTTAGGTTTATGGCTCAAATTAGCATTAAGGTTAGGGTTAGGGTATAGATAGGGTTTGTTTTAAGGTTCAGGTTTGGTTTATGGTAATTGATATGGTTAGCATTAGTGATAGGGTTAGTTTAGGCTTAGGGTTAGCATTAGGGTAAGGATTATGGTTAGGGTAATTTATAGGGTAGAGGTTAGATTAGAACTAGAGTTATGGTTAGGAATATGCCTTGAGTTAGAGTTAGTGTTAAATTTAGAGTTAGGGTTAGGGTTAGTGTTATGTTTAGCATAAAGTTTAGGTTTTGAGCTAGGATTAGGGCTAGGTTTAGGGTTAGGTTTAGGGATAAGATAATTGTAGGTTTAAGATTAGGGTTAGAGTTAGGGCTAGGGTTATCATTAATACTAAGGTTAGGGTTAAGATAACGGATAGGGTTAGTTTAGGTTTAGATTTGGTTTAGATTTAGAATTAGTGATAGTTTTAGTATTAGAGATATGGTTATGTTTATGTTTATGGTTAGATTTATGGTTTGATCTAGAGTTAGGGCTATGCTGAATGTTAATTTTAGGGTTATGTCTCTGGTTAGTTTTCCAGTTAGGGTTAGGATTAACATAAGTGTTCTGGCCAGGATTGTCAATAAGTTTAGGTTTAGGGTTAGGGTAATGGGTAGGTTAAATCTAGGTTTGGGGCTAGGATAAGTTTAGGATTTGGGATAGGTTTAGAGTGTGAGGTAGGGATTGGTCTAGGTTTATGTTTAGGGTAAAAGTTAGGCTTTGACTATTTTAGGACTAACGTGAGGGCTAGGGTTACGTGTAGGGCTAGTGTTAGGTTTAGGGTTATGCTTAAGGCTAGGTTTAGGCCTAAAATTAGCTCTATGTTTAGTGTTAGGTTTAGGCCTAGGGTTAGGCCTATGGGTAATGTAAGATCTAGGGTTATGATTAGGGCTATTTTTAGGGTTAGGGTTATGGCTGGGTCTAGAATTAGGTTTAGGTGTTGGTTAGTTTTAGGTTTGGAGGTAGGTTTAGTGTTAAAGGCAGGGTCAGTGTTTGGGTTAGAGGTAAAGTTAGGGTTACAGCCAGAATTAGGACTAGGTTTAAGTCTAGGGTTTGAGTTAGTGTTTGGGTGAGGTAAAGGTTTTTATTAGGGCTAGGGCTACGATTTTGTTTAGGTCTAGAGCTAGAGTTCAGGGTAGATTTGGGATTGGGTTTAGGTCTATAGATAGTGGTAGGGTTAGGTTTAGGCATAAGGTTACAAGTAGGGCTAGTGTTAGGGTTTGGTTTAGGGTTAGGGTCAGGTTTAGCCCTAGGGTATATATTATGTTCAGAATAAGGGTCAGCGTTGGGGTTAAGGTTTGGGATAACATTAGAGCTATAATGAGATATAGGGTTAGTGCTATTAATATGGTTAGGATTTGGTTAGCCTAAGGATTAAGGATATGTCTAGGGTTACCATTAGGTTTAAGGTTTTGCTCAGGGTAAGGTATAGTGTTAGGGCTAGGGTTAGGTTTATGGTTAGGGTTAAAGCTAGGTTTAGGGCTCAGATTAGGACTAGTTTTTATGTGAGGTTTAAGGCTAGGGTTAGGGCAATGGCTAATATAAGAACTAGGGTTACAATTAGGGTTAGAGGTAGGGATAGGTCAAGTGTTAGGGTTAGGTTTAATATTTGGGTGATATTTATAGCTAGGTTTAGTGTTAGGATATCAGTCAAGTCAGGGTTAGTTTTAGGGTTAGGGTTAGAACCCGAATTAGGGATAGTGTTACTGTTAGGTTTCAGTTTAAGTTTAGGATGGTGTTTAGAACTAGGATGAGTGTTAGAATGTAATTCAGGTTCAGAGTTATTTTTAAGGTTATGATTAGGACTCGAATTAGGGCTAGAGTTAGATCTAGATGTAGTGCTTGCATTTGTTTTAAAAGTTAAGTTTAGTGTTAGGCCTGTTTCTCGATTTTGTTTTACTGTTATCATTAGGGTTAGAGCTAGTTTTATGATTAGCTTTAGGGTTGGGGGTAGGGTTAGGGTTAGGTTTAGTATAACACTAGATTCAAGGATTGGGCTAGGTTTTGTGTTAGGTATTGGTCAAGATTTAATGGTAGAACTAATGTCAGGTCAAGATTTATATTAAGTGATATTTTTAGGGTTACGTTTATGGCTAGGTCAAATTAAAGTGTTAAGTTTAGGGAAAGGGTCAGAATAAGAGCTGGGGTATTATTAGAGTCAGAGTCATTCTTCGGGTTTGGGTTAGGTTAAAGTTTAGGTTTAAGCCTCAAATTAGCATTAAGGTTAGAATTAGGGTTAAGGTAATGGATAGTGTTAGGTTTAGGGTTCAGGTTAGGTTTAAGATAGTTTTAGTTTGAGGATTAGTCTTAGGGTTAGCATTAGGTTTATGGTTATCATTAGGGTAATTTTTAAGCTTACACCTAGGGTAGGGCTAAGGTTATGGTTAAAATAGGGCTAGAATTAGGGTTAGGGTCAGGGTTAGGGTGAGGGTTACAGTTAGGATTAGGTTTAGGGTTTGAGCTAGGATTTTTGCTATGGCTAAGGTTTATTTAGAGTTTGGTCTAGGTTTATGGTCAGGGTTAGTGTTACAGTTAGGGCGTTAGCTTTAGGTTTAGGCTTAGAAATAGGTTTAGGATTTGAGCTAACTTAGATTTAGTGTTAGGGTTTAGGTTCACTATTAGCTCTAGGATTAGGTTTCAGTTTGGGGTTAGGGTACATTTACCTTTAGGTCTAGTGTTATCATTAGGTTTAAGTTTAGTGTTCGGGTAATGGGTAGGGTTCCAGCTAGGGTTTGGACTAGGGTTAAGGTTAGGATTAGGGCTGGGGTTAGAGCCATGGTTAGACCTTGGGTTAGTGTTAGGGTTAGGTTAAGTGTAATGGTTAGGGATTGAGCTAGGTTTAGGGCTAAGGTGAGGGTTAGGGTTAAGGTCAGGGCTAGGGTAGGCTTAGGGTTAGGTTTAGGGCTAGAGTTAGCATTAGTTTTAGGGTTATGATTTGTGTAGTGGATAGAGTTAGAGCTAGGCTTTGGGCTATGTTTACAGTTAGAATTAGGGCTAAAGTTAGTGAGGTTTAGAGTTTTGGCTAGGGTTATATTTAGGGTAAGGTTTAGGGTTTGAGCTAGAGTTAGGGCTAGAACAAGGGTTAGGGTTAGGTTTAGGGTTAGGGCTAGTTTTAGGGTTAGGGTTATGCTTAGGGTTAGGTTTAGGCTGTAATTATGGGTAGGTTTTGTGTGAGGTTTAGGGCTTGTGTTAGGTATATGGGTAATGTAAGCACTACGGTTATGTTTATGGCTATATTTAGAGTTCGTCTAGTGTTAGGGTTAGTTTTTGGGTTAGGATAATGTTTAGAATTAGGGTTTTTGTTAGGGTAAGTGTCAGAGTTCAGGTTAGGTTTAGATTTAATGTTAGTCCAGAATGAGGACTAGGGTAGGTCTATGGATAGAGTGAGTGTTTGTTTTGGTTAAGGAATATTGTTAGGGCTAAGGCTAGGGTTATGACTACATTTAGGATTACGTTTAGGTCTATTGCTAGTGTTAGTGTTAGGTTTAAGGTTAGGGTTACTGGTAAGGCTTGTTTTAGTGCGAGGTTTAGCTTAGGGTTAGGGTTTGATTTAGAGTTAGGCTTAGATACAAGATTAGGGCTAGAGCTAGGGTTAGGGCTAATGTAAAGGCAAGTGATAGGAATATGGTAAGGGATAGTGTTAGCACTAGAAATATGACTAGGGTGAGTTAGAGTTAGTCTTAGGGCTAGGGTTAGGTTGGGTTTAGGGGTAAATTAGGGCTAGGATTACATCTAGCATTTGTATTAGGGTTAGACAGAAGTTTAGGTCTGGGGATAGGTTTAGGTTTAGAGGAAGGGATGGGGTTAGAGCTAGTTTTAGAGTTAGGTTGAGGGTTAGCATTTTGGTCAGTGCTAGGGTTATGGTTTGGTTTAATAATAAGGCTAGGTTTAGGGCTACGATGTGGGCTCGTGTTTGTTTTATGGTTATGGCAAGAATTAGGGCTAGGGCTAGTATCAGGTCTAGGCTTACATTAGGGATATATTGAGGGTTAGATTTATGGCTAGGTCTAGTGTAAGGGTTAGGTTTAGGGTAAGTGTGAGGTTTAGAGCTAGGGGTATTATTACAGTTAGAATTAGGTTTCAGGTTTGATTTATGTTAGGGTTTAGGTTTAGACTTGAATTAGCATTAGGTTTTGGTTAGGGTAATGATAGGTTTAGGTTTAGGGTTCATGTTAGGTGTAGGGTAATTGATAGGGTTAGAGTTAGCAAAAGGGTTAGGGATAAGCTTATGGTTATGTTTGTGTTAGGATTGAAGCATGATTTGTGGTTTGGATGAGGGCTAGGTTTTGTGTTAGGGTTAGGGCAAGTTTTAGAGATAGTGATAATGTCAGATTTAGGGTTACAGCTATGGATAGTTATATGGTTAGATTCATGGCTAGGTCTAATATTAGGTTTAGGGTAAGGGCCAGGTTAAGGGTAAGGTGTATTTTTTGGGTCAGGGTCAGGATTCAGTTTTGTTTTAGGTTAATAATTAGGATTACACCTCAAATTAGCATTAGGGTTAAAATTAGCCTTAGGTTAATGGATAGGTTTAGGTTTAAAATTTAGGTTAAGATAGGGTAATTGGTAGGGTTAGGCTTAGTGATAGGGTTAGGGTTAGGCCTAGGGTTTGCATTTGGATTAGGATTATATTTAGGGTAATGAATAGCATTAGAGCTAGAGTTAGGCCTAGGGTTTTGGATAGAAATAGGGCTAGAGTTAGGGTTAGGGTTAGGGCTAGGGCTATGTTTAGGTTTAGGGTACAGGATATGTTTTGAGGTAAGGTTAGAGCTAGGGTGAGTGTTAGGTTTAGGATTATGTCTAGGGTTAGATTTATGGTTAAGGTTAGGGTTAGTGTTAGGGTTAGGCCTAGGTTATCTTTAGAGTTAGGTTAATGGATAGGGTTAGATATCAGGTTAGGATTAGGCATAGTTTTAGGTTTAGGGTTAGTGTTAGGGTTAGGACTAAGATTATCATTAGAGTTAGGGTAATGGATAGGGTTAGATTTCAGGTTAGGTTTGGGGTAATTTTAGGTTTAGGGTTAGTGTTAGGGTTTGGGCTAGGGTTAGTGTCAGAGTAAAGGTTAGCTTTTTATCTAGGGTTAAGGCTACAATGAGGGTTAGGTTTAGGGTTATGTGTAGTATTAGGTTTACAATTAGCATTAGAGCTAGTTTTATCATTAGGATTAAGGTTCAGTTTAGGGTAATGGATAATTGTAGAATAGTATTAGGGCTAGTGTTAACATTATGATTAGGGCTAGGATTAGGTTTAGGTTTATGGATAGGGCTAGGGTTATATTTAGTGTTTGATTTTGTGTTTTACCTAGGGTTAAGATTAAGGCGAGTTTTAAGGTTAGCATGAGGGTTAGGCTTAGGATAAGGAATAGGTTTAGGTTAGGATTAGGGTTACATTTTGGGCTAGATTTAGGCCTAGGATTAGGGCTAGGTTTTTTGTTAGGTTTAGAGCTAGTTTTAGTGCTATGGTAAAGTAAGTGTTATGTTTACCAGTATGGCTAGACCTAATGGTAGGTTTAGGTTTCGGTTAGCGTCAGTTTTATAACTAGGATTAGTGTTAGTGTCTGGGTCTGTCTTTGGATAAGGGTTAGGGTTAGGGCAAGAGCCAGAATTAGGATTGGTTAGGTCTAAAGGTAAGGTTGGTGTTTGGCTTAGGTTAAGGGTTATCATTAGATCTAGGGCTATGTTTTTGTTTTGGTCTTTGCTAAAGATATGTCTTTATTTAGGATTAGATTTAATCTAGGTCTAGTATTAGGGTTACATTTAGATATAGGGTTATGGGTAGGTCTAGTGTTAGGGTTTGGTTTAGATTCAGGATCAGAATAAGGGTCAGGGATAGGGTTAGAATTTGGGTTATGGTTATAACAAGAATGAGTGCTAGAGTTATGACTAGTAATAGGGTTAAATTTTGGGTTAGACTGAGGATTAGTTTTAGGAATAGGGTTAGCTTTAGGGTTGGGGTTTGGCTAGGGTAAAGATAAGGTTAGAGCTAAATTAGAGCTAGGGTTCGGGTTAGGTTTAGGGCTAGTGTTAGGGTTTGGGTTAGGGTGAAAGCTAGGGTTAGGTCTCAGATTTGGGCTAAGTTTTGGTTAGCATTAGTTTTAAGATTATCGTTAGTGTATGATCTAGGGGTTTGATTAGAACTAATTTTAGAATTAGGGTCAGGACTAGGTCGCGTGTTAGAGTGAGTTTTAGGTTTAGGGTGATGTTTAGATGTAGGGTTAGTGTTAATGTCAGAGAGAGGTTCAAAAGTAGTTTTAGGGTTAAGATTATGAGTAGAATTAGGGCTAGTCTTAGGGCTAGAGGTAAAGTTAGGCTTTGGTTTAGGTAAAAGTTTAGGGTTAGTGTTATTGTTCAGTTTTGTTTTAGGGATAACCCTTTGATTAAGGCTAATTTTAGGATTAGCGTTAGGGTAAGGACTAGTGTTAGGGTGAGGTTTAGGTGTAGAATTAGGGTTAGATTTAGTGTTAGGTTTAGGTCTAGTGTTAGGGCAATGTTTAAGGTCACGGCTAGTGTTATTCTAGACTATGGCTAGGAATAAGTTTACAGTAAGTGATAGGGTTAGAATTAGGGCTAGGGCTAGGGCGTAATAGTCTTGAAGCTAGGATTAGGATTAGGTTTAGAACTCATGGGAGTGTTATTGTTGGGTTTAGTCCTAGAGTTAAGGTTAGGGCTAGAGTTAGTGTTAGGGTTAGGGTTTGGGTTAGGTTTATGGTAAGCAATGGGGTTATAACTAGGTTTAGGGATAGGGAATATGTTAGAATTAGGGTTAGGGTTATGATTAAGGCTAGGTTTTGGTATAGGATGAGAGCTAGTGTTCGTGTTAGGGTTAGGGCTACGATTAGGGCTAGGGCTAATGTCAGGTCTAGGGTTACAGATAGGAATATATTTTGAGTTATGTTTATGGTTAGGTCTAGTGTAAGGGTTAGATTTAGAGTAAGGGTCAAGTTTAGTGCTATGTGTATTATTAGGGTCAGTGTACAGCTTATTGTTTGGTTTAGGTTAAGGTTTAGGTTTACGATCTGAATTAGCATTAGTGTTAGAGTTAGGGTTAGGATAATGAATAGGCTTAGGTTTAGGGTTCAGGTTAGTTTTAGGGCAATGGATAGGTTTAGGGATTTTGATAGGCTTAGGGTTAAGCCTAGGCTTAATATTATGGTTAGGATTATAGTCAGGGTAATGGATAGAATTAGAACTAGGATTAGGGCTATGGTTAAGGTTAGGATTAGGGATAGTGTTATGTTAGGGTTTGTGATGGGACTTGGGTTATGTTAAGGTTAAAGTTTAGGCTTTGAGCTAGGGTTAGGTCTAAAGCAAGGCTTAGGGTTAGGGTTAGGGTAGAGTTAAATTTAGGGTTATGCTTAGGGCTATGTTCAGGCCTAGGATTAGGGCTAGATTTTGTGCTAGTTTAGACCTAGGTTAGGTCTATGGGTACTGTAAGACATAGGGTTATGATTAGGGCTATTTTTAGGGTTAGGGTTATGGCTAGGTGTAGTTTAGGTCTGAGTTATTGGTGAGTGTCAGGTTTAAAGCTAGGTTCAGTGTTAGAATCAGGGTCAGTTTTTGGGATATGGTTAGCGTTAGTGTTAGAGCCAGAATTAGCACTAGGTGTACGTGTAGGAGTAGGGTAAGTATTCGTTTTATATTAAGAGTTATTGTAGGGCTAGTGCTAGGTTTTTGTTTAAGTCTAGGGCTAGAGTTAGGGTTAGCTTTGGGTCTAGTTCTTGTGCTAGGCTTAGGTATAGGTATAGGGTTACCAGTAGGGCTAGTGTTATAATTTGGTTTA
Source organism: Marmota flaviventris (assembly GCF_047511675.1). NCBI lineage: Eukaryota > Metazoa > Chordata > Mammalia > Rodentia > Sciuridae > Marmota > Marmota flaviventris. The sequence goes on along the minus strand of NW_027288417.1, from coordinate 356,720 downwards.
GGTTTACGGTCAGGTTTAGACCTAGGGTTACTCTTAGGGTCAGATGAGGGTCAGGGTTAGGTTTAGAGGTAGAATGAGGGCTAGGGTTAAGACTAGTAATATAGTTAGTGTTTAAGTTAGGCTAAGGATTAGGATTGGAACTCACATTAGCCTTTGGGTTAGGGTTTGGCTTAGTGTAAGTAATAGGGTTAGAGTTAGAGATCGGGCTAGTGTTAGGGTTAGAGTTAAGGCTAGTATTAGGGTTAAACCTAGGGTTAGGGCTCGGATTAGGGGTAGAATTTGTGTTAGGGTTAGGGCTATGGATGGGAAAATGACTAATGTATGAACTAGGGTTTTGATTAAGGCTAGTTTTAAGATTAGGTTAAGTCTAGATGTAGTGTTATTAATGTTATTAATGTAAGGGTGATTTTTAGACATAGGATTAGTGTTTTGGTCAGTGTCAGAGTCAGGGTTAGTTTTAGACTTAGTTTTAGGGCTATTTGTAGGGTTAGCATTTGATTTAGGTTAAGGGTTAGGATTAGGCCTATGGCTTGGTTTTGGTTTATGGCTAGTGCTATGGATAGGGCCAGTTTTACGATTAGCATTATGGATATGGTTAGTGTTAGGCTTTGTTTTAGGCTTATTGTTAAAGTTAAAATTTAGAGTTACGTTTAGATTCAGATTTAGGCTTAGATCTAGGGTTAGGAATAAGGCTAAGTGTAGAACTAGGACTATGGCTAGGGCAAGAGTTAGAGTTAGTCTTTTGGCTAGGTTTAGGGTTAGGATAGGATTAAATAAAGGCTAGGATTAGCATTAGGCTTTGGGTTATTCCTAGGTTTAGGGCAAGGGTTAGAGTTAGGTTCTGTGTTATGGTTAGGGCTAGGTTAAGGGCAATGGTTAATGTAAGAACTAAGGTTACCATTAGGGTTAGTTTTAGTGTTAGGATATGTGTTAGATTTGGTGTTAGGGTTAGGTTTAAGTTTAGGGTGATATGTTTAGCTAGGTTTTATATTAGGATAGGAGTCAGGGTCAGGTGGAGTGTTAGGGTTAGTGTTAGGACTCGAATTAGGGCTAGGGTTACTTTTAGGGTTCAGTTTAAGGTGAGGGTGGTGTTTAGAGCTAGGGTGAGGGTTAGGATATGAGTCAAGGTCAAGGTTGGTGTTAAGGTTAGGGTTAGGACTCGAATTAGGTGTAGGGTTAGGTCTAGTTGTAGTGTTAGTGTTTGGTTTAAGTTATGATTAAGGGTTAAGGCTAAAACTTGGGTTTTTTTTAGTCCTAGGGTTAGATTAGGGCTAGTGTTAGTGTTAGGCTTAGGCTTAGTGATTGGGTTAGGGTTAAATTTAGATATAGAGTTAGATCTCGAACTAGGGACAGAACTAAGGATAGGGCAAGTGTTATGGCTAGGTTTAGGGTTATGGTAAAGGATAGGTTTAGAACTAGTGATAGGGCTAGGGTGAGAGTTAGTCTTAGGTCTAGGGTTAGGTTTAGGTTTAGAGATAGGGCTCATTTAGGGCTAGGATTAGGGCTTGATTTAGTGTTTAGTTTAAGCCTAGGGTTAGGGTTAGGGTTAGGGTTTAGAGTTTAGGTTTAAAATTAGGCCAAATTTGGGGTAAGGGATGGCTTTTTAGCTATATTTAGAGGTAGGGTGAAGATTATAATTAGGATTAGGACTATGATTATTGTTAGCATTATGATAAAGGCTAGGTTTATGGCTAGGATGAGGGATAGGGTACTTTTTTAGGGTTAGGGCTACAATTAGTGCTAGGGCTAATTTCAGGTCCAGAATTAGAGTTAAAGATAGTTTTAGGGTTAGGATTATGAGTACGACTATTTGAAGGGTTAGGTTTAGGGTTAGTGTCAGGTTTAGAGCTAGGGGTATTATTAGGTCAAGTTCTCAGTTAGGGTTTGGGATAGGTTAAGGTTTAAATTTAGGGCTCGAATTAGCATTAGGGTTTTGGTTATGGTTATGGTTATGGTAATGGATACAGTTAGAGATCAGTTCAGGGCTAGGGTCATGGTTATGATTATGGCTAGGTTTGGGGTAAGTTAGTGCTAGGGTTAGGGTTATGGCTAATGTAAGTATTAGGGTCATGATTATGGCTAATTTAAGTGTTTTAGGGCTAGGTTTAGTGTTAAGTTTATGGTTAGGATTAGGGTGATGTTTAGACCACCGGTTAGTGTTATAGTCAGAGTAAGGGTCAGGGTTACCTAAAGGGTTTGGCTTAAAACTCGAATTAAGGAAGGGGGTTAGGGCTAGGTGTAGGGTTAGGGTTTGGACTAGGTTAAGGGTTAGGGTTAGAACTTTGGCTCAGTTTAGTTTTAGGGCTAGGGTTATGGTTAGGGCCAATTTTAGGATTAGTATTAGGGTTAGGGCTAGTTATAGAATTAGGCTTAGGCTTCGGTTTAGGGTTAAATTAAGAGTTAGGTTTTTATCTAAGTTTAGTGCTAGGGCTAAGGATAGGGCAAGGGTTAGGACTAGGATTTGGCATAGGGTTAGTTTTATGGAAAGGGAGAGGATTAGAATGAGTGATAGGGCCATTGTGAGAGTTAGAGTTATTCTTAGGGCTAGGATAAAGTTTAGGGTTAGGGATAGGGTTAAATTATGGCTAAGGTTATAGTTACAGCTAGGGTTAGAGCTAGTTTTAGAATTAGTATCAGTGTTTGGGTTAGTTTTAGGCATAGGCATCGAGTTAGGGTTAGATTTAAAATTAGTTTTCAATCTAGTGTTAACGCTAAAGGTAAGTATAGGGCAATTGTGACAACAAGGGTTAAGGTTAGGATTAGGGTTATGTTTAGGGTAAGGGATGTGATTTTGGCTAGGCTTAGGGCTAGGGCAAGGGTTAGTATTATGGTTAGGGCAGAGTTAGGGTTATGATTAAGGCTAAGTTTATGGCTAGGATAAGGTTTAGGCTTTGTGTTATCATTAGGGATATTATTAGGGCTAGGGGTAATGTCAGTTCTAGGGTTATAGTTAGGGCTAGATTTAGTGTTAGGTTTATGGCTTGGTCCAGTATAAGGTTTAGGTTAAGGGTAAGATTCAGGTTTACATCAAGGGTTATATTTAGGGTCAGGGTCAGGTTTAGGGTTTGGGTTATGTTAGGGTTTCATTTTAAGGTAATGACAGGGTTAGTTTTAGGGTTTAGGTTTGGTTTAGTGTAATGGATAGGGTTAAGATTAGGCCTAGGTTTCGCTTAAGATTAGGGTTACTGATAGGGTAATGGATAGATTTAGACCTAAGTATAGAGCTAGGGTTATGTATAGGATTAAGGCTAGTTTGGGGTTAGGCTTAGGTTTAAATTTAGGGTTAAAGCTATGTTTAGGAATTGTATTAAGCCTAGGTTTTGGGTTAGGTTAGGGCTAGTGTTAAGATTATGGCTAATCTATGAAGTAGGGTTATGATTAGCACTAGTTATATGGTTAGGGATAGGGCTAGGTGTAGTGTTATGTTGAAGTTTACAGTGATGATGATGTTTAGAGCCAGGGTTAGTGTTAGGGTCAGGGTTATTTTTCGTGTTAGGGTTAGGACTAGAATTAGAATATGGTTAGGGCTAGGTGTAGGGTTAGAGTTTGGTTTAAGTTAAGGGTTAGGGTTATGGCTATGACTCAGTTTGTTTTAGGGCTAGATCAAGGATTAGATCTAGTTTTAGGATTAGATTTAGCGTTAGTGCTAGTGTTAGGTTTAGGTTTAGGCATAGGCTTCAGGTTAGATTTAGAGTTAGGTTTAAATCTAGGATTATGACCAGGGCTATGAATAGGGCTAGGGTTACACCAAGGATTAGGGCTAGGATAATGGTTCTAATAAGGGATAGATATAGATTTAGAACTAGGGTTAGGTTTAGGGTGAGAATTAGAGTTAGTCTTTGGGCTAGAGTTAGGGTTAGGATTAGAGATAGGGCTAAATAAGGGCTAAGATTAGGGCTAGAGTTAGTGTTAGGTTTAGGCCTAGGTATGGGTTAGGGATAAAATTAAGGCTATGTTCAGGGCTAGAGTTAGTGTTAGGTTTAGGCCTAGGTATGGGTTAGGGATAAAATTAAGGCTATGTTCAGGGCTAGATAAGGGTTAGGGTTTGTGTTAGGGTTAGGGATTGGATTAAGGCTAGGCTTAATATCAGGTCTATGGTTAAGGTTAGGAATAGTATTAGAGTTAAGTTTATGGCTAGGTATAGTATAAGGGTTAGGTAGGGTAAGAGGGTTATAGCTATGGGAATTATTAAGGTCACTCTCAGTTTTACGGTTTGGTTTAGGTTTGAGGTTAGGTTAGGTTAGGGCTCAAATTAGCATTAGGGTTATGATTACCATAATGATTGGGTTAGGTTTAGGGTTCAGAGTAGCTTTAGGGTAATTGCTAGTTTTGGGGAAAGTGATAGGTTTAGGGTTAAGCCTAGGGGTAGCATTATGGTAAGGGTTATTTTTATGGTAATGGATACAGTTAGAATTAAGGTTAGGGCTAGGGTTATGGTTAGGATTAGGTTTGTGTTAGGGCTAAGGTGACTGTCAGAACTAGGATTAGGTTTAGGATTATGTTTAGTGTAAGAGAGTTAAGTTCAGAGTTAGGTCTAGGGATAGGGGAGTATGGTAAGTTTTGGGTTAGGGTTGGTGTTAGGTTTAGACCTAGTTTTAGTGTTAGGGTCAGAATAAGTGTCAGGGTTAGGGTTAGTATTTGAGATAGTGTTAGAGCTAAAATGAAGGCTAGGGTTAGGACTATTAATAGGGTTAGGATTTTGGTTAGTCTGAGGACTATGGATAAGTCTAGGGTTACTCTTAGGTTTAGGATTTCACTTAGGGTAAGGGATTGATTTATTCTAGGATTAGAGCTAAGGTTAGGGTTAGAGTTAGAGTTAAAGCTAGGTTTAGGGCTAGGTTCAGGGCTAGATATGCATTAGGGTTAGGGCTAGGATTAGGGCAACGGCTAATGTAAGAACTAGGGTTTCCATTAGGGTTAGTTTTAGGGTTAGGGTTAGGTGTAGTTTGAGTGTTAGTGTTAGGTTTAAGGTTAAGTTGATATTTATAGCTACGGTTCTTGTTGGGATAGGAGTGAGGGTCAGGGTTAGTTTTAGGGTTAGCGTTAAGAGTCGAATTAGGGCTATTGTTAATGTCAGTGTTCAGTTTGAGTTTAGGGCAGTGTATATAACTAGGGTGAGTGGATCAAGATTATTTTTAAAGTGAGGCTTAATTCTCAAATTTGGGCTAGGTTTAGATCTAGGTGTAGTGTTAGTGTTTGGTTTAAGTTAAGGTTTAGGATAAGGTCTATTGCTCGGTTTTGGTTTACTGCTAGGATTAGGATTAGGGGTAGTTTTATGATTATCCTTATGGTTAGGGCTAGTGTTAGTGTTAGGCTTAGGCTTAGGTTTAATGTTAGATTTAGAGTTAGGGTTAGGCTGGGACTAACTTGAGGGCAAGTATTGGGGCTAGTGTTAGGTTTATGGTAGCAGATAGGGATAGAACAAGGGATAAGGCTAGGGCTACGGCAAGAGTTAGAGTTACTCTTAGGGCTAGCGATAGGATAGGGTTATAGGTAGAGCTAAATTAGGGCTAGGATTAGGGCTAGGTTCTGTGTTTAAGCCTAGGGTTAGGGTTAGGGTTAGGTTTAAATTTAGGGTAAGGCATGATGTTATCGGTAGATTTAGTGGTAGGGTGAGGCTTAGAATTAGGGTTAGGTGTAGGGCTAGATTTAGGGTTATGATTAAGGATAGTTTTAGGACTAGGATGAGGGCTAGGTGTGTTTTTAGAATTAGGGCTAGGATTAGGGCTAGGGATAATTTTAGTTCCGGAATTATGGTTAAAGATAGTTTTAGGATGAGTTTTATGGATACATCTAGGCTAAGGGTTAGGTGTTGGGTTACAGTCAATTTTCGATCTAGGGGTATTATTAGGGTCAAGGTCGGGGTTAGGGTTTGGGATAGGTTAAGGTTTCAAGTTTGGGCTTGAATGAATTTTAGGATTAGGATTAGGGTAAGGGTTATATTTAGGATTCATGTTACTTTAAGGATAATGAAATGGTTAGAATTCGAAATAAGGTTAGGTTTATGCCTAGGGCTAAATTTATGGTTAGGATTTGATCTAGGGTTAGGCTTAGGTTTATGGTTAGGGCTAGGGTTATTGTTAGGGTTATCTTTAAGGTTAAAGCTAAGGTAGGGCTTGGATTAGGGCTAGGTTTGTGATAGGTTAGGGCAGTGGCTAATGTAAGAACTAGGGTAATGATTAAGACTAGTTTTATGGTGTAGTTTTAGGGTTATTTTTAGTGTTAAAGTTAAGTTTATAACTAGGGTTACTGTTAGTGTCACTGACAGTGCTTGGGTATGATAATGGTTATGGTTAAAGGCAGAATTAGGACCAGGGTTAGTTCTAGAGGTAGGGGTAGAGTTTTGTTTAAGTTAAGGGTCATTGTTAAGGCTAGGTCTATTTTGTCTTTAGGACTAAAGCTATAGTTATGTCTATATTTAGGAGTAGGTTTAGGTCTAGGGCTAGTGTTAGGGTTAGTTTAGATATAAGGTTACCAGTAGGGCTAGTGTTAGGTTTGGTTTAGGTTTAGGTTTAGATTTAGACCTAAGATTAGTGTTAGGGTCAGAACAATGGTCAGGGATAGGGTTAGGGTTTGGGATTTGGTTACATCTAGGATGAAGGCTAGGGTTAGGACTAGTTATAGATTTAGGCTTCGGTAAGGCTGTGGATTAGTGCTAAGATTACGGTGAGCATTAGGGTGAGGTTTGGCTTAGGGTAAGAAATAGAGTTAAAGCTAGGGTTAGGAGTAGAGTTTGGGTTAAAGCTTGTGTTAAGCCTTGGATTAGGGCTAGTTTTTTATTAGGGTTAGGGCTAGTGTTATGGTTACAGCTATTGCAAGAATTAGGGTTACTATTAGGGTTAGTTTTAGGGTTAGGTTTAGGGCTAGGTCTAGTGTTAAGTTTAGGTTTAAGTTTAGGGTGATGTTTAGAGCTAGTTTTCGTGTTTGGATATGAGTCAGGGTCATGGTTATATATAGGGTTAGAATTAGGTGTCAAATTAGGGCTAGGGTTAGTGCTGGTGTAGTGTTAGGGTTTGTTCTAGGGTAAGGGTTAGTGTTAGGGGTATGGCTCCGTTTTGTTTTAGGTCTTGGGCTAGGGTTAGGGCTATTTTAGAATTAGCATTAGGGTTAGAACTAGTTTCAGGGTTAGGCTGAGGCATCAGTTTAGTGTTGGTTTTAGACATAGGTTTCGATCTAGCGTTAGTCCTAGGGCTAAGAATAGTGCAAGGGTTATGACTAGGATTAGAGCTTGGGTTAGAGTTACAGTAAGTATAGGGTTAGAAGTAGGGATAGGTATTGTCTGAGAATTATAGTTAGACTTAATTCTAGGGTTTGGGTTAGCGTTAGGAATAGGGCTAAATTAGGACTAGGATAAGGGCTAGGTTTAGTGTTAGGGCTAGGGCTAGAGTTAGCATTATGGTTACGGATTGGGCTAGTGTTAGGGTTAGGGTAAGGTTTAGGTATTAAACTATGGATAGGGCTAGTGGAAGTGTTAGGTTTAGTGTTAGGTCTGGGTTAGGGTTATGATTATGGTTATGGTTAGGGTTGGGTTTAGGGCTAGGGTCTTCATTAAGGTTAGGGTTAGTTTTAGAGTAATGTATTGTATTAGATGTTAGATTAGGTTTAGGGTTAAGTTTAGGTTATGGTTAAATGTAGGTTTAGGGATAGGTTTAGTTTTGAATTATGGTAAGGTTTAGGGTTAAGTTTATGGCAAGGTTTAGGTTTAGGTTTAGGTTGAGGGTTAGGTTTATGATTAGGGTTAGGGATAGGGTTAGGTTTAGGGCTAGGGTTATCATTAGGGTTAGGGTTAGGGTAATGTTAGTGTTAGAACTAGTGTTAGTATTAGGTTTAAGGTTAGGATTAGGGCTAAGATTAGGTTTTAGTTTAGGAATAGGGCTTGGGTTATGTTTAGGATAAGGGTTAGGCTCTGAGCTAGAGTTATGTGTAAGGCGAGGGTTAGGGTTAGGGCTACATTTAGGATCATGGTTATGCTTAGGGTAGGTTAGGCCTCAGATTAGGGCTAGGTTTTGTGTTAGGTTTAGGCCCAGGGTTAAGGCTATTTGTAATGACAGATCTAGGGTTCTGATTAGAGCTAGTTTTAGGGTTAGAGTTATGGCTTTGTCTAGTGTTATGTTAAGGTTTTCAGTTAGATTCAGGTTTAGAGCTAGGTTTAGTGTTAGTGTTAGGGTCAGTGTTCAGGCTCAAGTTAGTTTTAAGGTGAAAGCCAGAATTAGGACTAGATTTAGGTCTAGGGATAAGGTTAGTGTTTGCTTTAGGTTAAGGATTATGTTAGGGCTAGGGCTCAGGTGTTTTTTTTTTTTTTTTTTTTTTTTTTTGTTCTAGGTCTAGATTTATGGCTATATTAAGGATTAGGCTTAGGTCTAGGGCTAGAGTTAGGGTTAGTTTACTGGTAGGGCTAGTTTTAGAGTTTGGTTTAGGGTGAGGAAGATTTAGACCAAGGGTTTGTGTTAGGGTAAGGAATTGAGTTAGGGTTAGAGCTAGAATGAGGGGTAGATTTAGGACTAGTAATAGGATTAGGGTTTGGATTAGGCTATGGATTAGGATTAGGACTAAGGTTAGCATTATGGATAGGGGTTGGCTTAGGGTAAGTGATAGTGTTAGATCTAGGTATAGGGATAGGTTTAGGGTTAGGGTTAGGGCTAAGGCTAGGTTTAGGTTTAGGTTTACTTCTCTTGTTAGGGCTCAGATTAGGGCTAGTTTTTCTGTTAGCTTTAGGGCTAGGGTTAGGGCTATGGCTAATATAAGAACTAAGGTTATGATTAGAGTTAGTATTTGGTCTAGATCTAGTGTTAGTGCTATCTTTAGGATTAGTGTCATATTTAGAACTAACATTAGTGTTAGAATATAAGTCAGGGTCAGGGTTAATTTTAGGACAAGGACCTGAATTAGAGCTTGAATGTTATTACTGGGTTTAGGGTTAGGGTTTGGTTTAGGTTAACATTTAGGGTTAGGACAGTGTCTCAGTTTTATTTAAGGGATAAGGCTAAGTTTATGCCTGGTTTTAGGATTAGCAATCATGTTAGGTCTAGTTGTAGGTTTAGGATTATGCTTAGGGTTAGTGTCAAATGTAGAGTTATGGTTAGATCTAGAGTAGGGTCTAGGGCTAGGGTTAGGACTAAGGTTAGCGCTTGCGTTATGTTTATTGTAATGGATAGGGTTAGAACTAGAAATAGTGCTGGGGGAGAGTTAGAGTTAGTCTTAGGCCAAGGTTAGGGGTGGAGGTATGGTTAGGGCTAAATTAGGGCTAGGATTAGGGCTAGGGTTGGTGTTAGGGTTATGCCTATGGTTAGGGCTAGAGATATGGATAGTGTTGGGGTTAGGTTTAGTGATAGGGTTAGGGGCAATGATTGGGTTATACCTAAGTTCATGTCTAGGGTGAGGGTTAAAATTAGAAATAGGACAAGAGTTAGGGTTTGGGTAAGGATTAAGGCTAGGTATCTGCCTAAGATGAGGACTAGTGTTTGTGTTAGTGTTAGGGCTAGGATTAGGACTGGTGCTAATGTCAAGTCTGAGTTTATGGTTATGGTTAACTTTAGGGTTAGCTTATAGCTAGGTCTAGTGTAAGGGTTAAGTTTAGGTTAAGGGTCAGTTTTAAAGCTAGGTGTAATATTAAGGTCAGGGTTTGAGTAGGGTTTAGTTTAGGTTAAGATTTAGGGTTAAGGCTTGAATTAGCTTTAGGGATAGGTTTAGGGTGTGGGTTAGGGTAATTGATAGGGTTAGGTTAAGGGTTCTGGTTAGGTTTAGAGTAAGGAATAGGGTTAGTGTTAGCAATAGTGTTAGTGTTAGACCTAGGACTAGCATTTGGGTTAGGCTTATCTTTAGGGTAATGGATAGGGTTAGAAGTAAGGTTACGGCTAGGGTTAAGTTTAGAATTAGTGATAGGGTTAGGTTTAGGCCTAGGGTTAGAGTCAGGGTTAGTTTTGGGGTAAGTGTTAGCATTTGAGCTAGGATCAGGGCTAGTGTGAGGCTTAGGTTTAGAGTGAGGTCTAATGTTAGGTTTAGTGTTAGGGTAATGTTTAGATTATAGTTAGAGTTTGGTTAGAATTAGGGTTAGGGCGATGGTTATGTTTAGGGTTAGGTCTAGGCTCATGGTTAGGGTTACAATAGAGTTAGTCTTTACATTAATTTTATGGCTAGGATAAGGGCAATGTTTTGTGTGAGGTTTATGGCCTCATTAGGGCTATGGTAAATGTAAGAGCTAAGGATATGGTTATGGCTAGTTTTAGGGTTAGGGTTATGGATAAGTCCAGTGTCCTAGTTAGGTTTGGGGTTAGGATAAGATTTAGAGCTAGGGTTTGATTTGGGGTAACTGTCATTGTCAGGTTAGGGATAGGCTTAGGGTGAGGGCCAGATTTATGGCTAGCGTTTGGTCTAGGGATAGAGTTAGTCTTTACGTTAGGTTAATGGTTATTGTTAGGGCCAGTGCTGGGTTTTTATTTAGGGCTAAGTCTAGATTTATGACTCTATTTAGGGTTAGGTTTGGTCTAGTGCTAGTGTTACTGTTATATTTAGGTATAGGTCTACCAGTAGAGGTAGGGGTAGTGTTTGCTTTGGGGTTAGTGTCAGGTTTAGACCTAAGCTTAGTGTTATGTTCAGAATAAGGGACATGGTTAGAGTTAGGGTTAGAGCTAGAATGAGGGCTAGGATTAGGACTAGTAATAGAGATATGGTTTGGGATAGGGTTAGTGAGATTTAGGCCTAGGTTTAGGGCTAGGGTTAGCGTTAGCATTAGGGTTAGTGTAAGGTATGCTGTTACAGCTATGTTTGGTGCTAGGATAATGGATAAATTTAGGGTAAGGGCTAGGGTTAAAATTAGGGTTAGGATTAAGTCTAGGCTTAGAACTAGGATTAAAGATAGGGATAGGGCTAATGTCAGGTCTAGGTTTTAGGTTAGGCTAGGGTTAGGGTTAGGGCCATGGTTTGAAAAACCAGCCTCTATCTCAGAGCAAAGCCTGTCCAAGCAAGGGACATGGCCTTTGTCTTTGGAAAAACCCACAAAGCACTCCTGGGCACATTCCCACCCTGCTAAGTTGTTTATCTACAAATAACAGGAGAGATCTGCTGCACCAGGTGTCCCTGACTCAGTCAGGCTAGGTGGGGATCCATAGCAGCCCCCTAGCAGCCACCAATCAGCATTAGACAGGGAAATACCTGGGATGTCAGATAACCCTTCCAGGAGTTTATGGTGGTTAATAACAAGTTGGGAAACCATGTAGTTCAGCACGTACACCCCTCTTGGCTTAAACCAATCAGTTCAAATGAATACCCCTTTTGCACTGACCAATCATTCCTACCCAACTTGTTCCCGCCAGTGAATGTGCTAATCATGTTTTAGAGTTGTTTAGGGTTAGTGTTACGGTTAGGGTTAGGGTTAGGTTTAGGATTAGTGTTAAGGTTAGGGTTAGGTTTAGTGTTAGAGTTAGTTTTAGAGTTAGGGTTAGAGTTAGGTAAGGGTTAGGTTTAGGGTAAGGTTCGGGTTAGGGTTGTGATTTGGTTTAGGGTTTGTATTAGGGTTAGAAATAGGATTAGTGTTTGTGTTAGGTTTAGGGTTAAGGTGTTCGTTTGTGTTAGGGTTACTGTTAGGTTTATGGTTAGGGTTCATGTTAGGGTTAGGCTAGGTATAATATTAGGGTTAGGTGTAAATTTTTGTTTATGGTTACAGTTAGTGTTTCAGCTAGGGTTAGGTTTAGGGTTAGGATTAGTGTTTCACTTAGGGTTACAGTTAAGTTTAGGGTTTTTAAGGGTTATGGTTATAGTTAGTTTTAGTGTTAGGGTTAGGTTTAGGGTTAGTGTTAGAATTAGTGTTAGTTTTAGGGTTAGGGTTAGGGTTACTGTTAGGGTTAGGGTTACTGTTAGACTTAAAGTTAGAGTTAGGTTTAGGGTTAGTGTTAGGGCCAGGCTTACAGTTAAGATTAGGGTTAGGGTTGGAGATTGCTTTAGTGTTAATATTAGGGTTAGGGTTACGATTAGTGCTAGGGTTAGTTTTAGGGTTTGTGTTAGAGTTAGGTTTATGGTTACGGTTAGGATTAAGATAAGGTTTCGGGTTGTGGTTAGGATTAGTGTTAGTTTTAGGGTTAGGTTTAGGGTTAGTGATATGGTTAGGGTTAGATTAGGGTTAGTGTTAGGGTTAATATTAGGTTTAGGGTTGGTTAGGGTTAGTGTTAGGGTTACCATTAGGTTTAGTTTTAGTGTTAATGTTAGGAATAGTGTTAGTGATAGAGTTAGGGTTAGAGTTAGGGTTAGTGTTAGGGTTAGGTTCATATTAGGGTTAAGGTTCGTTGTAGGGTTATGATTAGGTTTAGCGTCAATGTTAGGGTTATGTTTAGGGTTAGGGTTAGTGTTAGGTTTAGGTTTAGGGTTAGGGTTAGTGTTAGTGTTTTGGTTGTCTTAGATATAGGGTTAATGCTACGTTTATGATTCGAGTTAGGGTTAGGTATAGTGTTACAGTTAGTGTTAGGGTTCATGTTAGGGTTAGGGTTAGTGTTAGGTTTAGTGTTATGTTTAGGGTTAGTGTTAGGTTATGGGTTAGGTTTAGGGTTAAGTAAGAGTTAGGGTTAGGGTTGTGGTTTGGGTTAGGGTTTGTGTTAAGTTTAGGGTTAGGGTTTGTGTTTAGTATTAGGTAAGAGTTAGGGTTATTGTTAGTGTACGAGTTAGGGTTAGGTTTAGGTTTAGTTTTAGAATTAGGGAGAGGATCAGATTTAGGGATCGGTTTAGGGTTATGTTTAGGTTTAGTTTTAAAATTAGGATGAGGATGAGGGTTAGTGATAGGGTTACGGTAAGAGTAAGTTTAAGAGTTAGGATTAGGATTAATTTTAGGTTTAGTGTTAGGGTTAATGTTAGGGTTACAGTTATGGATCATGTTAGGTTGAGGGTTAGTGTTAGGGTTTGGATTAGAGGTAGGGTTAGGGTTAGGGTTGGATTAGGGTTAGAGTTAGGGTTAGGGTTAGTGTTAGGTTTAGGGTTAGGATTATGGTTAGGGTAATGATAGGCTTAAGGTTAGGTTTAGGTTTAGTATTAGGTCAGAGATAGTGTTATTATTAGTGTATGGATTGGGGTTAAGTTTATGGTTAGTTTTAGAATTAGGGTGAGGATCAAGGTTAGGGATCAGGTTAGGGTTAGCTTTAGTTTATGAGTTAGGTTTAGGGTTAGGTTTAGTGTTAGTGTTAGGGTTAGGGTTATGGTTAGTGTTATGGTTTATGTTAGGTTAGGGTCAGGGTTAGGGTTTAGGTTAGTGTTAGGGTTAGTTTTAGGGTTAGGGTTAGGGGTAGGTTTCCTGTTAGGGTTAAGTTTAGGGTTAGGGTTAGGGTTATGGTTACAGAGAGAGTTAGTTTTAGGGTTAGGGTTAGTGTTAGGGTTAGGGTTAGTGTTATGGATAGTCTTAGGGTTAGTATTAGGGTTTGTATAAGGGTGAGGGTTAGGGTTAGTGTTAGGGTTAGGGTTTGTGTTATGGTTAGTTTTAGGGTTAGGATTAGGGATTATGTTAGGGTTAGGATTAGGTTTAGGGTTAGGTTTAGTGTTAGGATTAGGGCTCAAGTTAGCACTAGGGTTAAGGTTCCATAAAGGATAATGATATTTTGGGGGTAGGGTTAAGGCTAGTTTTAGGGTAATTGAGAGGAAAGGTTTAGGGATATGGCTAGGGTCAGCCTGAGGATTAGCATTAGGTTTAGTGTTAGGTTTTGAGTAATGGATAGGGTAGAGCTAGGGTTAGGGCTAGGTTCATGGTTAGAGTCAGGGCTAGGGTTAGGGTTAGGTTTAGGTTTAGTGCAAGGATTAAAGTTAGGGTTAGGTTTAGGGTAAGGGTTAGGACTAGGTTTAGGATTCGATTAAGGGGTAAAGCTAGGGTTGGGTCTTGGATTAGGGCTAGGTTTTGGGTTATGTTAGGGCTCTCCTAAAAGGATACATCTAATGCAAGAACTAAGGTTATGGTTAGGGATAGTTTAGGGTTACATTTAAGAATAAGTTTAGTTATAGGATTAGGTTTAGGTTTAGATTGATGTTTTGAACTAGGGTTAGTGTTACGTTCAGAATCAGGGTAACGGTTCGTTTTATGGTTAGGGATAGGACTCAAATTAGGGTGAGGCTTAGGGCTAGATGTAGGGTTAGGATTTGGTTTATGTTAAGATTTAGGGTTAGTCCCATGGCTCGGTTTTGTGTTCGGGCTAAAACTGAAGTTAAGTGTAGTTTTATGATTAGCATTAGTGTTATTGCTACTGATAGGGTGAGTTTAGGCTTAGGAGTAGATTTAGAGTTGTGGGTAATTCTAGGGTTAGGACTATGGCTAGTGTTAGAGCTAAGATTAGGGCTAGTGTTTCGGTTATGGTAAAGGATAGGGTTAGAACTAGGAATAGGGTTATGGCAAGAGTTAGACTTAGTCTTATGGCTAGAGTTTGGGTTAGGATTAGGGCTAAATTCGGGCTAGGAATAGGTCTAGGGTTAGTGTTAGACTTAGTCCTAGGATTACGGCTATGTTTATGGTTAGGTTTAGGGTTAGGTTTAGGGGAAGGGATGCCTGTTTGATTTCCACCTGCATTTCCATTTACCCATAGGTGTCAAAATGAAGTGAAACCTTAAAATACAAAGTGTGATAGTGAAGCATTGAATTGAGAAGAACATACCTTGGGAGCATACTAAGGCTAGATAAAAGATGACTCCTGCCCAGTATCAAAGAAATTGAACAAATTTGAAAAAAACTAACTCTCACCCGAACATTATCTCTAACCCTAGCCCTAGACATAACCCTAAACCTAACATTAACCCTAACCTGATTAGAGAACCATAGATCCTAGACTTCCCGCACTTGGGGAGCCTTATGGGGCAAGCTAAGTGATGAATTCAATCCAACATCAAACAAAACCGACCAAATAATTATAGGAGGCATTTCAATACATGCATATTTTCCTGTTGTCTCCTAAAAGGCTCTCAGATTAAGTTGTTTTTGCATGCTTAACCATAGGCCTACTTTTACAAGGAACATGCCAGAGTCCCTAGAGAGAACTGATGGAGTGTGTGAAGTTTCAATAAGCTAGCACAAACCCTGTTTGATTTTTTAACTCCATTAAGTTTCCCATATAGGTCAAAATGAAGTGTAATCTTAAAATACAAAATGTTTCTGACAGTGAACCTGTGAAAGGAGAAGGCCTGAATCTAGGGAACAGAGTAAATCTAGCTAAAAGATAAATCCTGACAAGTATCAAAGAATTTTGAATAAAACTAACTCTAACCCTAACACTAGCTCTAACCCTAGCTCTTCCCCTAACCCTAACATTTTCATGAAACTTTGACCGTAGAATATCCAAACTTGGGCAGCATAGTGGGGAAAGCTAAGGGATGAATGCTGTGCAGTATCAAAGAAATCTGTCCAAAAAGTTGATGGATTATATCAGTACATGCATATTTCCCTGTTTCCTAAAGGACTCTTGGATAAAGTTGTTTTTACATGCTTCAGCTTAGGCCTACTGTCACAAGAACAAACCAGAGTTTGCTCACAGAGAATTGATGGAGTTTGAAGTTTCAAGCAGCTAGTACCAATGCTGTTTGATTTTAAACTCCATTTCCATTTACCTGCATAGGACAAAATGAACTAAAACTTTAAAATACAAACTGTTCATTACAGTGAACCCCTGAACCCAGGAGGCCCAAAAAGGTGGAGTATAGTAAGAAAATAATGAATCCTGTCCAGTATCAAAGAAATTTTATTAAAATTACCTCAAATCCTAATACTAGCTTTAACATTAGCCCTAACACTATCCTTAACATAAACCCTAACATGATTGAAAAACTGATGATCCTAGAAGTCCCAAACTTGGGAAGCATAGTGGGCTAAGCTATCAGATGAATCCTATGCAGTATCAAAGAAATATGACCAAATAATTGAGGTGGTATTTCAGTTCATGCATATTTCTCTGTTTTCTGCTAAAGGGCTCTCAGATAAAGTTGTTTGGCCATCTTCCTCATAGGGCTACCTTCATGAACATCCAGAGAGTTCCCACAGAGAACTGATTCAGTGTTTGAAGTTTCAAGCAGCTAGCCTAGCACCAACTTGGTTTGATTTCAACCTCCATTTTCATTTACCTATATAGGTCAATATGAAGTAAAACCTTAAAATACAGAGTGTCCCTGTTAGCAAACCATTGAAATGAGAAGGCCCAAACCTGAGGAACATATTAAGGTTAGGTAAATGATGACTCCTTCCAAGTATCAAAGTAATTTTTACAAAACTTACTCTCACCCTAACACTACATCTAAATCTAGCCCTAATGCTAAACCTAACAAAACCCCAACCTTATTACAGAACCATTGATCCTAGAAGTCCCACACTTGGGGAGCTTTGTGGGGAAAGCTAAATAATGAATCCTACTCAGTATCAAACAAATCTGACAAAATAATTATGGGAGGAATTTCAGTGCATGCATATTCCCTGCATTCTCCTAAAGGGCTCTTGGATAAAGTTGTCTTTGGATGCTTCAGCTTAGGCCTACACTCACAAGGAACATACCAGAGTGTCCCCCACAAAGAATTGAGGGTGTGTGTGCAGTTTCAAGCAGCTAGCATGAACTCTGTTTGATTTCAAGGTCCATTTACATTTACTTGTATAAGTCAAAATGAAGTAAAATGAAAACATTAACTGTTTCAGACACAATACAGTTGAACAAAAAGGCCTAAATCTGGGAAACAGAGTAAGGTTATTTAAAGATGAGTCCTAGATTCTATCAAAGAAATTTGAATTAAGTAACTCCAACCCTAATTCTTCCTCAAAACTGAGCCCTAATCCTAACCCTAAACATTAACATAGCCCTATCCCTAACCCTAAATTTAACCCGAATTTTAACAGTAACCATTGGCCAAAGCCTTGATCTAACTGTATCCATTACCATAACCCTAACCCTGATGCTAACCGTATCCCTAACCCTATTATTTACCCTAGACCTGCTCTAACCCTGACCCTCTCCCTACCCCTAAATCTAGCTCCGACAATAACACTTACCCTAAACCTAACCCTAACCCTAGGCCTAAACATAACCCTAAACCTAACACTTGCCCTAATCTTAACCATAAACGTAGCCCTAAACCTAGCTGTAATCCTCTTTTACCCTGAACTTAAGCCTAACCAAATGCTAACAATAGGACTAAACCTAACTGTATAGCTATCACTACGGCTATTTGAAACCTTAAAACTGTCCTGAATGCTAAACTGAACCATATCCATTACCCTGAAACTAATGCTAATTAAAGCCTGAACTCAAAACCCTAACCAAAACCAATCCCTAATCCTGACCCTGACCATAATAACACACCTACCTCTAAGCCTGATGTTTACCCTAAACCTAACCCTCACAGTAGACCTGTTCATAACCAAACTCTGCAACTACCCTTAACTGTAATGCTAGACCTAGCCTTAATCCAAGCCCTAGCCCTAACACAAACCCTCATCTGAGCCATAAACCTCGTATTAATCCTAACCCTCACACTAACCCTAACCCAAGACCTAATCCTAACCATAACCCTAGACCTAACCTTAATATAACTGTATCCATTACCCTAAACATAACCCTTATCCTAATGCTAACCCTAAGACTAAACCTAACCCTATCACTATCCACAGAAATATCAATTACCCTAAACCTAACCTGAACCCTAAACCTAACCTTATCTTTACCGTAAACCTAACCCTAATCGAGCTGTAACCCTAAACTCAAACCTAAAATAAGCCCTAACACTGATCCTGGTCCTAATAATTCACCTGGCTCTAAAACTGACTCTTACCCTCTACCTAAACCTTACTATAGACCTGGCCATAAACCTTTATGTAAAACTGTCCTTAACAGTAACCCTGGACTTGACATTAGCCATAACCATAACTCTAGTCCTAACCCTAACACAAACCCTCATCCGAGCTGTAAACCTAGCCTGAATCCTAACTCTCACCCTAACTCTAACCAAAGACTTAATCCTAACCAAAATGCTAGCCCTAACCTTAAGTGTATCCATTACCCTAAAGATAACCCTTAGCCTAATGGTAATCCTAGGACTAAACCTAACCCTATCACTATCCCACAAACTATCAATTTCCCTAAAACTAGCCTGAACCCTAAATCTAACCCTATGTTTACCCTAACCCTTAACCTAACTCTAATTCCAGCTGTAACCATAAACTCAAACCTTAATCAAGCCCTAACATTGACCCTGGCCCTAATAAATCCCCTAGCTCAAAACCTGACTCTTACCATATACCTAACCAGTACAATAGTCCTAGTCATAAAAATTTGCCTAAAACTATTGCTAACTGTAACCCTAGACCTGACATTAGTCCTAGCCATAATTCTAGCACTAACCATAACAGAAAACTAGACCATATCCTAGCCCTAACCATATCCTTAATTACAACCCTAACCCAAACTCTAGGCCTAACCCTGACACCCTAGCCCTAATCATAGCCATTCTTTAGCCCTATCCCTAACCCTAGTCCTAAGACTAACTCTAACTCTAACATGAGACCTTTTACTTGTTCTAAGCCTTACCATAACCCTAACCCTAGCCCTAACCCTAGCCCTAACCCTTTCCCTATCCTTCGCCCTAGCACTAACTTTAGACAAAACCTAACTATAAATTGAGCCCTAACCTGAAGATTACCCAAACCCTAACACTAGCCCAAACCATAACACTAATCCTAAAACTAGCCCTAACACTAGCCCTAGCCCTAAAACAAAGCTGAGCTATAGCTATAATACTAACACCCTTAACCTAAACCAAACCCTAACCTTAAACCTAGCCCTAACACTAACCCTAATATGAGTTGTAAGCCAAACCCTTAAACTAACCCTGAACCTGACACTGACCCTAACACTACTAGATCTAAACATCACCCTAACCCTACACCTAACCCTAACAATAACTCTAGGCCTAAAACCCTAAAACTAGCCCTAAACTTCACCCTAGAACTTACATTAGCCCTATCTGTAGCCCTATCCCTAACTTAATCCAAAACATAGCCCTAATCCTAGCTTTAACCATAGCCCTATTCATAACCATAAACCTAGCCCTAAACTGATATCTAACTCTATCCATTACCATAATGAAAACCATTACCTAACACTAACGCTAGGCATGAACCTAAACCTATCCCTAATCTTAACGCAATCTATTACCCTGAACCTAAACTGAACCTAAACTTAACCTATCATTACCCTAACCCTAACACACTAATTCAAGCCCTAACTTTAAACCTTAACCGATACCAAACCCTAACCCTGATATTGACCCTAATAAAACCCCTAGCTCTAAACTTGAACATAACCCTACACCTAACCTTTACTTTAGATGTAGCCATAATCCTAACCCTAAAACTATCTTTAACCGTAATTCTGGACCTGAAATTAGGCCTAGCCCTAATCCTAGTCCTAAACCTAAAACAAACCCTAGCCCTCATCCTAGCCCTAAGCCTAGCTTTAATCATGACCCTAACCCTAACCATACACCTGACCCTAATTCTAACCCTCACCCTACCTCTATACCTAGCAATAATGCCATCTCTTACCCTAATCTTAAACTTAGGCTTACGGCTACATCTAGTGTAAGGGTTAGGTTTAGGGTAAAGGTCAGGTTTAGAGCTCAGGGAATTATTAGGATTAGGATTTGGCTTAGGTAAGGATTTAGGTTTATGGTTCAAATTAGCATTAGTGTTAGGGTTAGGGTATAGTTAGGGTTTGTTTAAAGGTTCAGGTTTGGTTTAGGGTAATTGATATGGTTAGCGTTAGAGATAGGGCTAGGTTTAGGCTTAGGGTTAGCATTAGAGTAAGGGTTATGTTTAGGGTAATTGATAGGGTTAGAACTAGAGTTATGGTTAGGAATATGCCTTGAGTTAGTGTTGAAGTTAGTGTTAGAACTAGGTTTAGAGTTAGGATTAGAGTTATGTTTAGCATAAAGTTTAGATTTTGAGCTAGGGTTAGGGTAGGTTTATGGTTAAGTCTAGCGAAAGGATTACGGTAGGTTTAGGTTTATGGTGGTGTTTTGAACTAGATGAGTGTTAGGATATAAGTCAGATAAAGGGTTAATTTTAAGATTATGATTAGGACTTGAATTAGGGCTAGGGTTAGATCTAGGTGTAGTGCTAGGTTTTGGTTTAAGTTAATGTAGTGTTAGGCCTGTTGCTCGGTTTTGTTTTAGTGCAATGATTAGGGTTAGGGCTAGTTTTATGATTAGCTTTAGGGTTAGGGATAGGGTTATAGTTAGGTTTAGGATTAAGGCTAGATTTAACGCTAGGATTAAGGCTAGGAATAGGGCTAGGTTTTGTGTTAGATTTAGGGCAACAATTAGGGCTAGGACTAATGTTAGGTCTACATTTATAGTTAGTGATATTTTTAGGATTAGGTTTATGGCAAGGTCAAATTAAAGTGTTATGTTTAGGGAAAGCGTCAGATTAAGATCTGGGGTAATTTAGGGTCAGGGTCAGGCTTTGGGTTTGGGTTAGGTTAAGTTTTAGTTTTAAGGCTCAAATTAGCATTAAGGTTAGAATTAGGGTTAAGGTAATGGATAGTGTTAGGTTTAGGGTTAGGTTTGGTTTAAGGTAATGGATATGGTAAGGGTTTGTGGTAGGTTTAGGGTTAGGCCTAGGGTTAGCATTAGGGTTATAATTATTGTTAGGGAAATTTATAGGTTTAGTCCTATGGTTAAGGCTATGATAATGGTTAGGATTAGGGCTACAGTTAGCATTAGGCACAGGGTTAGGGCGAGGGTTACACTTAGGATTAAGTTTAGGGTACGGTTTAGGGTTTGAGCTAGGAATTTTGCTATGGCTAAGATTAATTTATGGTTTGGTCTAGGGTTATGGTCATGGTTAGTGTAATGGTTAGGGCTAGGGTAATATGTTTAGATGTCAGGTTAAGATAGTTTTAGGTTTAGGTTAGCATTAGGTTTAGGTTTATGATTAGGATTAGCATTTGAGCTATCTTAGGTTTAGGGTTAGGGTTAGGTTAGTTTCACTGTTAGTTCTAGGGTTAGATTTATGTTTAGGGTTAGGGTAGGTTTTGCTTTAGGGCTAGTGTTATGATTCAGGTTAAGTTTAGGGTTAGAGTAATGGGTAGGGTTCAAGCTAGGATTAGGGTTTGGGTTAAGGTTTAGGGTTTGACCTTGGGTTAGTGTTATGGTTAGATTAAGTGTAAGGGTTAGGGATTGAGCTAAGTTTATGGCTAGAGTATGGGATAGCTTTACAGTCTGGGCTAGGGTAGATTTACGGTTAGGTTAAGGGCTAGGATAGCATTAATTTTAGGGTTATTATTAGCATAATGGATAGAATTCGAGCTAGGTTTTGGGCTATGGTTAGAGTTAGGATTAGGGCTAGAATTAGGGTGAGGTTTAGGGTTTGGGCTAGTGTTATTTTATTGTAAGGTTTAGTGTTTGATCTAGGGTTAGGGCTAGAACGAGAGTTAGGGTTAGGGTTAGGGCTAAGTTTAGGTTTAGAGTTATGCTTCGGGTTAGGTTTAGGGCTGTAATTCAGGCTGGGTTTTGTGTGAGGTTAAGGGCTACTGTTAGGTGTAAGGGTTAATGGTATGGCTAGTGTTAGTTTTCGGTTAAGGGTTAGGGTCAGGTTTGATCCTAGGTTTAGTGTTAGGGTCAGAATAAGTGTCAGGGTTTGAGTTAGGGTTTGGGTTAAGTTTAGAGCTAGAATGAGGTTTAGGATTAGGACTAATAATAGAGTTAGTGTTTGGGGTAGGCATAGAATTAGGGTTAGGACTAGGGTACAATATGGTGAGGGTTTGAATAAATGTAAGAAATAGAGTTAGAAATAGGATTAGGACTAGGGATAGGGTTAGGGTTAGAGCCATGGTTAGGATTATGGTTAAAACTTGGGTTAGGACTTGGATTAGGGCTAGGTTTTGGGTTAGGTTTAGGACTATGGCTAATTTAAGAACTGGATTTACGATTTGGGCTAGTTTTAGTGTTAGGTTTAGGGCGAGGTTTAGTGTGAGGATTAGGTTTAGGGATAGGGTGATGTGTAGAGCTAGGGTTAGTGTTAAGGTCAGAGTCAGGGTTAATATTATTTCTAGGGTTAGGGTTAGGACTCGAATTAGGGCTAGCTGTAGGGTTAGCATTTGCTTTAGGTTAAGGGTTAGGGTCAGTGAAATGGCTCGGTTTTGTTTGAGAGCTAGGGCTTGGGTTAAGGGCTAGTTTTCAAATTAGCGTTAGGGTTACAGCTAGTGTTAGTGTGTGGTTTAGGATTAGGGTTAGGGTTATATTTACAGTTAGAGTTAGATCTAGTTTTAGGGCTACAGCAAAGGATAGGGCTAGGGTTAAGTCTAGGATTTGAGTTATTATAAAGGGTATTGTTAGAACTAGGGATAGGGCTAGGGCGAGAGTTAGAATTAGTGTAAGGATTAGATTTACGCTTAAAATTAGGGCTTAATTAGAGCTAGAATTAGAGCTTGGGTGAGTATTAAGGCTGAGCCTAGGTTCATGGTTAGGGTTATGGTTATGGATATGGTTAGGTATGATGTTATAGCTAGCTTAGAACTAGAGCGAGGGTTAAAATTAGGTTTAGGTCTATGGTTAGGGTTAGGTTTAAGATTAAGGCTAAAATTAGAGTTAGGATTAGGGCTAGAGTTTGCTTCAGGTTTAGGACTTTATTAGGGCTACGGCTAACGTTAAGACTAGGGTTATGGTAAGAGATAGTTTTAGGGGTAAGATCATTAGGGTTAGGATTAGGTTAATGGATATAATTAGGTTTAGGGTTCAGGTTAGGTTTAGGGCAATGTATAAGTTAAGGGGAAGAAATAGGTTTAGGTTTATCCTAGGGTTAGCACTAGTGTTAGGATAAGGATTGGGGTAATGAATAGGGTTACAGCTGGGGTTAGGTCTAGGTTTATGGTTAGGATGAAGGCTAGGTTTAGGGTTAGGTTTTGGGTTATGTCAGGGGTTAGGGTTAGGGTTAGGGTTAGGTTTAGGGTAAGGGTTAGGGCTAGATTTAGGGTTATGTTTAGGGTTAAAGGTAGTGTTATGGCTCCAATTACGGAAAGGTTATGGGTTAGGTTAGGGTAAGGTTTAGAACTAGAGCCAATGTAAGAAATAGGGTTATGTTTAGAACTAGTTTTAGGGTTAGGGTTAGGGCTAGGTTTGGTTTAGGTTTAGGTTTTGAGTGATGTTTAGAGCTAGGGTTATTGTTAGGGTCAGAGTCAGGGTCAGGGTTTGTTTTAGGGTTAGGCATAAGACTCGAATTAGAGCTAGGTTTAGGGTTAGGTGTAGGCTTAGGTTTTGGTTTATATTAAAGGTTAGGGTTAGGACTATGGCAAGGTTGTTTTGTAGGGCTAGGTTAGGGCTAGTTTTCAGACTAGCATTAGTGTTACAGCTTGTGTTAGTGAGATGTTTAGCTTAGGGTTAGGGTTAGAGTTAGAGTTAGGGTTTGATATAGGATTAGGGCTAGAGCTAGGGTTAGGGCTAATGTAAAGGCAAGTGATAGGATTATGGTAAGGGATAGGGTTAGAAGTAGAAATATGGCTAGGACAAGAGTTAGAGTTAGTTTTAGGGCTAGGGTTAGGTTAGGTTTAGGGCTAAATTAAGGCTAGGATTAGGTTTAGTGTTTATACTAGGGTTAGGCCTAGTTTAGGCTTAGGTTTAAATTTAGGAATAGGGTTAGGATAGGGGAAGGGATGGGGTTAAATTTAGTTTTAGAGCTAGGTCAAAGGTTAGAACTTCGGTTAGAACTAGAGTTATGGATTGATTTAGTAATAAGGCTAGGTTTAGGGCTAGGATGAGGGCGAGGATTTGTTTTAGGGTTATGGCAAGAATTAGGGGTAGGGCTAATGTCAGGTCTAGGCTTACATTAGGCATAGATTGAGAGATTTTTGGCTAGGTCTAGTGTAAGTGTTCAGGTTATGGTAAGGGTCAGGTTTAGAGCTAGGGTTATTATTAGGATTAGAATTAGGTTTCAGGTTTGGTTTAGGTTAGGGTTTAGGTTTAGACTTGAATTAGCATTAGGGTTTTGATAAGGTAATGATAGGTTTGTGTTTAGGGTTCATGTTAGGTGTATGGTAATTGACAGGGTTAGAGTTAGCAAATGGGATAGGAGAGCCTAACACTAACACTAGCCCTAACCCTAACCATAGGACTAAAACACAAAAAAAATAGTGTTAGCCCTAACTCTAAACCTTAACTTAAACCAAACTCTAAAACTACATTTAGACCTAACCCTAGCCCTAGATCGAGTCCTAACCCAAACCCTAAAACCAACCCTGATGCTGACTCATATCCTAACACTCACCCTAACTCTTAACACTGCCCTCACCTTAAACTAAACCCTAACACTAACCCTAGCCATAATTCGAGTTTTAACTCTAACCCTAAAACTAAGCCTGACCTGATTCCTATTCTATCATGAACCCTAGCTAAAAATATCACACTAACCTTAAACCTTACCCTAACACTAAAACTAACCCATACCCTAACACTAAAACTAACCCTAATTGTAACCCTAGTTCTTACATTAGCCATTGCTCTAACCCTAGCCCTAACCCTAACACAAAACCTATGCTTAATCCGAGTCCTATACCTAGTTTTAACCCTAACTCTAACCATAAACTAGCTCTAAACCAATCCCTTACTTAAGCAAAACCTTAAACCTAAGGGTAACCCTAGAACTATCCCTTATCCTTAGGCTAACCAAAACACTAACCTTATTAATAGCCCTTACCCTTGCCCTCATTCTAGATATAACCCTATCCAAAACCCTAACACTAATCCTGACCCTTCTACTGACTTTACCTTTAATCTTAGGTCTAACCCTAACCAGAACCCTAAACCAAAACCTACTGTAATCCTATCCCTAGACCAAATCCTGAACCTAACACTGAACCTAGCACTAACCATAGCTCAGAACCTAACCCTTACACTAAACATAACCTTAACCTAACCCTAGTTCTAACTCTCACCCTAACCCTAAATCAAGACCTAATTCTAACCATAACACTTGCCCTAAACTGAAATCTAACTGTATCATTAACCTGAACATAATCCTTACCCTAATGTTAACCCTAAGCCTAACCCTAAACAAATCACTATCGCCAAACTTATCAATTACCCTAAACCTATCCTGAAACCTAGACCAAATACAATCATTACCCTAACACTAAATCTAATGATAATTCGATCCCAACCCTAAACTCAAACCTAAACCTAACCCTAACACTGACCCTAATAAATCTCCTAGCACTAAACCTCACTCTTACCCTATACCTAACCCATGTACTAGACTTAGCCATAAAACTAACCCAAAAACTATCCCTAAGCATAATCCTAGGCCTGATATTAGCCCCAGTCATGATACTAGCCCTAACCCTAAAACAAACCCTAGCCCTTATCCTAGCCCTAAACATAGCCGTAATTATAATCCTAACCATAACCCTTGGCCTAACTCTAACACTACCCCTAGCCCTAATCTTAGATCAAATTTAGCCCTATCCCTAACCTTAACCCTAACCCTAGCCAAAAGACTAACTCTATCACATTAGTCCTAATCATAGTTCTAACCCTATACTTTACTGGAACCATAATCCTAGCCTAAACCATAGGTCCAACTCCAGCCCTATTCATAGCCCTAGCAGCAACCCTAGATCTAACCCTAACTCTAAATCTAACCATAAACCTTAGCCTAAACCTAAACCTAACACTAGCCCTAACCTTAAGGCTAATCCTGAAACTAGTTCTAACCCTAGCCCTAAAACAAAACCAAGCCATAGACCTAACCCTAACCCTTAATAAAATCTAAGCCCTAACCCTACACTTAGCCATAACTCTATTGATAATTCGAGTTCTAAGCCAAACCCTAAAACTAACCCTGACCCTGACTCTGACTTTAACACTAACCCTAGCTCTAAGCATCACCATTACCCTATGCCTAAACATAAAAATAGACCTAGCCAAAACCCTAATGCTAAAATTAGCCCTAATCACAACCCAGGTATCTACGTTAGCTGTTACCCTAAACCTAACCATAATTTAACCCAAAATCTACCCTTATTCAGAGCACTATCCCTAGATTTACTCCTATCCCTAACCCTATCATTAATCATAAATATAACCCTAGCTGTAACCCTAGATTTAACCCTAACCCTAACCCTATCAATAATTGTAACAATAACCCGGGCTGTACCCCTATCTCTTACCCTATCAAATACCCTAACCATAACCCTATCCCTAATGCTAAACCTGAGCCTAAACCTAACTGTAGCACTAATCCTAACCCTATCCATTACCCTAAACCTAACCTGAAACCTAAACCTAACACTATCTTTACCCTAATCCTAACTCTAATGCTAATTTGAGCCCTAACATTAAACCTTAACCTATCCAAAACACTAATTATGACCCTGACCCTAAGTGTACCCTTAGCTCTAAACATGAACCTCACCCTAAACCTAACCCTTACACTAGATGTAGCTATAAACCTAAACCTAAAACTATTTTTAACCATAACACTAGACCTGAAATTATCTCTACCCAAAATCTTAGCACAAAACCTAGGCTTAATCCTGGCCTGAACCATAACCCGAGCCGTAACCTTAGTTCTATTCCTCATCCTAGCCCTAAACCTACATATAACCTCATCCTATACCCCAAAACTAACCATAATCCTAAATCTAACTCTAACGCTCACCCTAAACCTAGGCCTAACACAAAGCCTAGTGCTAATCCTAGCCTTTATTTAATCCTAACCTAACCCTAAACCTAGCCATAAGACAAACTCAAACTCATGTCCTAGCCCTAGCCCTAGTTCTATCCTTAGCCTTATTCCTAATCCTAGATCTAAGCCTAAGTCTAAATCTAAACCTAACTCTAAATTTAACATTAAAATAAGACTAAACCAAACCCTAACACTATCCCTAACCATAATGCTAATCCTAAAATATTCCCTATCCCTAGCCTAGCCATAAACCAAATCCAAGCCATAGCCCTAATCTGAACCCTTAACTTAAATCAAACCCTAACCCTACAGCTAACCCTAAAACTAACTCTAAATCTAACCCTGACCCTGACAATGACCCTAACACTAATCCTACCACAAAACACCACCCTAACCTAAAATTAACCTTAACACTATATCTAGCCTTAACGTAACCCTGAAACTAGCCTTAATCATAACCCTAGTTCATACATTACTCATTGTCCTAACTGTAGCCCTAACCCTAACACAAGTTCTACACCTAATCCAAGCCCAAACATTAGCTTTAACTATAATACTAGGCCTAACCCTAATCTTAACCCTAGCTCTAACCATAACTCTAACGCTATTCCTTACACTAAGCCAAGACCTAACCCAAATGCTAACCCTAAACTTAATTCTAATCCTTAGCCTAACTTAAACTCTAATCATAATACTAGTCTTAACCCTAGCCCTCATTCTACCTCTAAACCTATCCCTGACCCTCATATGACCCTAACAGTAACCCTAGGTCTAAACCTGACCCTAACCCTACACCAAACCCTAACACTAGCCATCCTGGTAACCCTATACCTGTACGTACACCTAATACTAGACCTGGACCCAAAGTTAATCCTAAATATAGTTATAATTCTAGACCTAGACCTAAACAAAAAAACTAGCACTAGCACTAACAATAACCCTTAACCTAAACTGAACACTTGTCTTACACGTAGACTTAAACCTAGTCATAATTCTGGCTCTAATGCTAACCCTAACACTATCCCAAAAAATGATCCTAATTCTAACACTGAACCTAGCTTTAAACATGACACTAACTCACAACCTAGACATAACAGTAAACCTAGACATAACCTTAACCCTAAAACTAGCACTAAACATAACCCTAGCTCTATCTTACATTAACTATAGTCCTAACCCTAGCCCTAAACATAACATAAAACATAGCCCTAAACCTAGGCCTAAACTTAGCTCTAAGCATCACCCTTAGCCTAAACCTAGCCCTAAACCTAGCCTTAAACTATGTGTTGCCTTAGACCTAACCCTAACCTTTACACTAAACATAACCCTAGCTCTGTCCTAAACCCTAACCCAAACCCTAGCTGTAATCCTAACATTAAACCTAGTCTAAACTTTAGCTCTAAACATATACATTACCCTAACCCTAACCCTAATTAAAACCCCATCCCTAACACTAAAACTAACTCTAAACATAAATGTAAACCTAGATATAAACCTAAACCTAACCCTCGCCCTAGCCCTAATTCTAGTTCAAACACTAACCCTTACCCTAACTTAACTATAACCCTAGCCCTAAACTTAACACTTACCCTAACCCTAAAACTTACCCTAAATCACACCCTAATTCTACTCCTAAACCTAGCCCTAATCCTAGAGTTGATCCAAACCATAACCTAGCCATAACCCTAGCTCTACACCTCTCCATTACACTAAAATTAACCCTAACCCTAATGGTAACCCTAACCCGATTGCTAAACGTAACTCATCCTTTACCCTGAACCTTAACTGAAACCTAAACTAAACCTTATCCATTACCCTAATCCTAAAACTAACCCTAATGCTAATTCGAGCCTTATCCCTAAACCTTTAGCTAAACCAAATGCTAACTCTGACACTGTTCCTGGCCCTAATAATAATCCTAGCCCTAAAGCTGACCTATAACCTAAACCTAACTCCTACAATAGACCTAATCATAACTTAACCCTAAAACTATTTTTAACATTAATGCTAGACCTGATATTAGCCCTAGACCTGGTCCTAGCCATAAACCTAACAGAAACCCTAGACCTTAACCTAGCCCTAAACGTAGACTTAATCCTAAACTGAAACATAACCTGGGCCTAATCCTAATTCTAAAGCTCACCCTATACCTAAAGCTAGCTATAACCCCACCCATTGCCCTAAATTTTACATTAACACCAATGCTAACCCTAACTCTAGCCCAACCCCTTAGTCTAACCCTAACACTAAACCTAGCCTTAATACAAGCCCTAATGTAGCCTGACCCCAACACTAACCCTAGCCCTAATCCTAAACCCTAATTTAGCTCTAAACCTAACCCTATCTCTAGCCATAATCCTAGTCCTAACTCTAACACTAACCGTAGTCATAATCCTAGCCCCAATTTAGCCCTAACCCTAGTCCTAACCCTAGCTCTCATCCTTTCCGTAATTTAGCCCTAACCCTAAATCTAACCCTATGACTACTACTATGACTAACTCTAATTCTCAGCCTACCGAATCCCTAGTTCTAACCATATTCATTATTATAACCCTCACCCTAACCCTAGTCCTAGCCCTACCCTAAACCTAGATCTAACACTAACTCTAAATGTAACCCTCAACCTAAGCATAAACCTCAAACTAACACTACCCATAACACTGATGCTAATCCATAATCTAGCCATAACCATAGCCTGAGCCCTAAAACAAAATCAATGGATATCCCTAACTCTTAACTTAAACCAAACCCTAACCGTACAAATACTACTAACTTTAGCCATAATTCGAGTTCTAACACTAACCCCGAAAACTAACCCTGAATCTGGCACTAACCTTAACAATAACTCTTGCTCTAAACATCACCCTAACCCTAAACCTAACAGTAACACTAGACCAAGCCCTAACCCTAACTCTAAAACTAGCACTAATTGCAACACTAGTTCATACATTACCATAGTCCTAATCATAGCCCTAACCAAACCCAAAACCAAGCCCTAATCCGAGCCTTAACCCTACCTTTAAACCTAACCCTAACACTAGCCCTAGACCTAAACCTAATCGTGACTCTAGCCATATCTCTAGCCCTAGACCTAAACAAAAACCTAGCCCTAGCCTTAATGGTAAAACTTAACCTAACAAAAAAACTAATCCTACCCCTAGACTATTTCTAGTGATAATTCTGGGTTTAAACCTAACCCTAACTATAACCCGAACACTGACTCTGACCCTAACACTAACCCTAGCTCTAAACATCACGAAAATGGTAACGCTAACCCTAACACTTGATCTAGCATAACACCCAAAAAGTAGCCCTAATCATAACCCTGGTTTGTACATTAGTTTTAGGCCAAACACTAGCCCCAAACTAACCCAAAACATGGCCCCAAGCCGAGTGCTAACCCTAGTTTTAACCCTAACCCTAAAACTAGAACTAATTCATACCCTAACCCTAGATCTAACCCTAGCTTTTACCCTATCCATCACCTTAATCTAAACCCTAAATCTAATGCTAACCCTAGTCCTAACCCTAATTCTTAGCCTAAACCAAACCCTAACACTATTATTAGGCCTAACCCTAAACTTCGTTCCAGCTCTAACCCTAACCAAAACCCAAACCTCATCCCTGACACTTATTCTGACCCTAATACTAACAGCAGGTATAAATCTGACCCTAACCTGAAAACGAATCCTAACATTAGCCCTACCGGTAATCATATATTTAAACCTAAACCTATCTCTAGCCCTAGACTTAAACCTAATCCTAAATCTAGCCATATCTCTAGCCCTAGACCTGAACAACAACCTAGCCCTAGCCTTAACAATAACCCTTAACCTAACCCAAACACTAACCCTACCCCTAGACCTAACCCTAGTCCTAATTCTGGCACTAAACCCAACACTAACTCTAACCTGAACACAGGCCCTGACCCTAACATAATCCTCGCTCCAAAGCTCACTCTAAACCAAACCTAATCCTAACACTAGACCTAGCCGTAACCTTAACCCCAAAACTATCCCTAATCATAACCCTAGCTCTTACATTACCAATGGCCCTAACACTAGGCCTAAACTAGCCCCAAACCTAGCTCTAATTTTAGGCCTGAACATAGCCCAAAGTGTAACCCTAAACCTAACCCCAGCCCTAACACTAACCCTAAGCCTCCCTTTAGACCTAAACCAAGCTCAAGCCTAACCTTTACCCTTAACATAACCCTAGCCATATCCCAAACCCAAACCTAACACTAGCTCTAATCCTAACATTAATCATACCCCAAAACATGGTTCTAATTATATCAACTACCCTAACCCTAACCCTAATCATAACCATAAGCCTAGCCCTAAACCTAGCTCTAATTCTATCCACTACGATAATCACAATCCTAACCCTAATGCTAATCCTAGGCTTAACACAAACCCTATCACAATCCCTAAACCTATCCATTGCCCTAAAACTAACTTGAACCCTAATCCTAAGCCTATTCATTACCCTATCCCTAACTGTAACCCTAATGATATTTCGAGCCCTAAACCTAAACATTAACCTAAACCAAACCTTAAGACAAATACTGACCCTAATAATACACATAGCTTTAAACTTACCCTTACCCTAAATCTAATCCTTACACTAGACCTAACCATAAACATAAACCAAAACCTATCTCTAATTAAACCTTAAACCTGACAATAGCCCTAGCCCAAATCCTAGCCCTAACCCAAACACAATCACTAGCTCTTATTCAAGCCTAAAACTGACCTTTATTCATAACCCTAACCCTAATTGTAACCCTTTCCCTAGCCCTAAACCTAGATATAACCACATTGCTTACCCTAAACCTAACCCAGACCTTAACATTAACATTAAACCTAGCACTTACCTTAACCCTAGGACTAATCCTAACACTAACCCTAGCCCTAATCCTAAACCTGACCCTAATACTAACTTAAAGTTTAACTATAACTCTCACCCAAGACCTAGCCCTAATTCTAACTCTATCACTTACCATAATATTATTCCTAGCCATAGCCTAGAATAACCCTAGCCCTAACCTTACATTTTGCCCTAACCATAGATCTAAACCTAACTCTAAATCTAACCCTAATTCGAAAACTAAACTTCACCCTAAAACTAGCCCTAACCCTAATGCTAATCCTAAAACTAGCTCTAACCATAGGCTTAGACCTAAAACAAACTGAGCAATAACAATAACCCTAAACTTTTACCTAAACCAAACCCTAACCTTATATCTAGCCCTAAGCCTATCCCTAGTTTGATTCCTAATTTTAACCCTAAATCTACCCCTAAACTTGTCTCTGACATTAACGCTAGCCCTACCTCTGAACATTACCCTAAACCTAAACTTTAACCTAACACTAGACCTGGTCCTAACCCTAATTCTAAAACTAGTTCTAATCATAAACTTAGATCATACATTAGCCGTAACCTTAAACCTAATACTAACCCAAACCTAGCCCAAATCTGATACCTAACCGTAGCTTTCACCATAACCCTAACCCTAACACTATCCCTAACCCTAACCTTACCCTAGCTCTTAACCTAGCTCTAACCTTATACTTTACCATAGCCAAACCCCAACCCTAATGCTAACCCTAGTCCTAAAACTAATCCTTAGTGTAACCCAAACCCTAACCCTATTACTAGTCCTAACCCCAGCCCTCATTCTTGTTATAATCATAACCCAAATTCTAACCATAACCCTGACCCTTATTCTGACCCTGAACCTATACCAAACCCTAACACTAGCCCCATCCATAAACCTATATCTAAACCTAACCCTAATATTAGCCCTACATTAAACCTAATCATAAATCTAGCCATATCATTAACCAAGACCTTAACAAAAAACTAGCCCTAGCTCTAATGAAAACCCTTAACCTAAGCCAAACACTAATCTTACCTCTAGACCTAACAAATCCTAATTCTGGCTCTAGCCCTAACCCTAACCCTAATTCAAACACAGACCCTGACACTAACACTAACCCTAGCTATAAAACTGACCCTAACCAAAACCTAAACCTAACAGTAGACCTTGCCATAACCGTGAACATAACACTTACATTACCATAGCACTAAAACTAGCTCTAATCCTATCACAACACATAGCCATAATCCTAGGTCTAAATCTAGCCCAAAGTGTAATCCTAACCCTAACCTAACATTATCCCTTACTGTAAGCCTAACCCTCATGCTAACCCTAACCCTTGCCTTAGACCTAACTCTAGATAAAACCCGAAACTGAACCCTAAACATAAGCCTAGCCCTATCCCTAAACCTAATCCTAATCTTGGCCCTAATCATAATGTTAACACTAGTCCTAATACTATCTCTAAATTTATCCATTACCCTAAACAGAACCTTAACCCTAATGGTAACACTAGCTCTAATCCTAATTGTAAACCTAATTCTAGACCTATCCCTAACCTAACCCTCATCTTAGACTTAACCCTAGATAAAACCATAACCCTTATTCTAACACTAAACCTAGCCCAAACCCTAACACTTACCCTAAACCTAAAACTACCCCTTACCCTAACCTGACATCTAACACTATCCATTACCCTAACTCAAATGATAATCTTAGCTCTAACCTTAACACTAACCCTAAAGCTATAACTACCCCTAAACCTAACCCAACATCTAATGCTATCCATTAATCTAACTCTAGAGATAACCTTTGCCCTAAACCTAAAATTGACCCTAA
Organism: Marmota flaviventris; assembly: GCF_047511675.1. Classification (NCBI taxonomy): domain Eukaryota; kingdom Metazoa; phylum Chordata; class Mammalia; order Rodentia; family Sciuridae; genus Marmota; species Marmota flaviventris. The sequence goes on along the minus strand of NW_027288417.1, from coordinate 323,331 downwards.
CCTTAAACATAAATCTAACCCTAGACATAATGCTAAACCTAAGCCTTACCCTAGCACTATCCCTAGCTCAAAACTTAAACTGTACCCTAAACCTAACTCAAACCATAAACCTAGGCCTAGACCTAACCCTAACTCTAGCCCTAATCCTATCCAAAACCCTATCCCTAACCCTAGATCTAATGCTGTTAATTATCCTAACGATAACCCTAACCCAAATGCTAACCCTAGGCCTAACCCTAACCCTGTCACTAACCCTAAACCTACAAATTACCCTAATCTTATCCTGAATCCGAAACCTAAACCTATCCATAAACCTAACCTTAATTCTAACCCTAACACTAATTTGAGCCCTAACCCTAATAATTAACCTAACACAAACCCGAAACCTGACCCTACTCTAAAAATACACCCCACTCTTTACCTGGGCCTTACCCTAAACCTAACATTAGACCTAGCCATGAACCTAACCTAATAACTATCCCTAGCCATAACCCTAACCCTGACATTATCTCTATCCCTAAAACTTGCCCTAACCCTAATACAAACCCTAGTGCTCATCCTAACCCAAAATCTAGCCTTAATTCTAATACAAACCTAACCTTAGACCTAAACCTAATTCTAATCATCACCCCAGTTGTAAACCTAGATGTAACACTAAAACTAAAAATGGCCCTAATTGTAACCCTAGTTCTTACATTATCCGTAGCCCTAAAGCTAACACAAAACCTAGCCTAGACCTAATCCAAGCTCTAACCCTAGCTTTTACCCTAATCCTAAATCTAAACCTAGCCATGACCCAACCCTAACACTAGCATTAACCCTATCCCTTACCCTAAGTCAAACTATAACCCTAAAGGTACCCTTTTCCTAAACTTAATTCTATAGCCAAACCCAAAACCTAACTCTATTACTAGTCCTAACCCTAAACATCAATCTAGCTCTATCACTATCCTAAACCCTAACACTAACCCTGACCCTTATTCTGACCCTAACACGAAGCATAGGTCTAAACCTGACCCTAACCCTAAACCGACCCCTAACATTGGCACTAGCTGTATCCCTATAACTAAACCTTACACTAACACTAGACCTAGATCTACACTTAATCTATTATCTAGTGATAACTCTAGGCCTAGCGCTAAACAAATCCTAGTCCTAGCCCTACTAATAACCCTTAACCAAAACCAAACACTAACACTACCGCTAGACCAAAGCCTAGTCACTAATGCTGGCCCTAAAAATAAACCTAACCCTAAACCTAACACTGACACTTACCCTAACACAAACCCTAACTCTAAACCTTGTCCTAACAAAACACATAACCCTAACACTAGACTTAGCCATATCACTATCTCTGAGAATAGACATCACCATAGGCCAAAACCTACCTCTAACTCTATCCATTACCCTACTCTAACCATAACCCTAATGCTAACCCTAGCCCTAACCCTCACAACGACTCTAACCCTAATCCACATTCTAGTGCTAACCATAGCTCAAACTCTAAATCATACCCTAACCTAAACCTAACACTAACCCTAGGCCTAAACCTAACTCTAGACCTAAAAATAACCATAATCATAGCACTAACCCTATCCCTTACCCTAAGCACAACCATAACCCTAAGGCTAACACTAGGCCTAACCCTATCCCGTTTGCTAACTCTAACCCTATCAAATACCATACACCTAACATGAACCCTAAACACAAACCTATCATTACCCTATCAAAACCCTAATGCTAATTCAAGTCTAAACATAAACCCTAACCTAATCCAAACCTGAAACCTAATTCTAACCCTAATAATAACCCTAGCTCTAAACCTGAACCTTACCCTAACCTGAACACTTACACTAGACCTAGCCAAAAATCTAACTCTCAATCTATGCCTAATGTAAGCCTAGACCTGACATTAGCCCTACCCCTAATTCTTACCATAACCCTAAAACAAATCCTCACCCTCATCTTAGCCCTAAAACTAGCCTTATTACTAAATCAATCCATAACTCTAGTTCTAACTGAAATTCTAACCTTTGACCTAGCCCTAAAACTAAATTTACCACATCCCTTCCCCTAAACCTAACCCTATCCCTAAATCTAAACCTACGCCTAAACTAGGCCTAACCCTAGTACAAACACTAGACCTAATCCTAGCCCTAATTTAGCCCTAAACCTAACCTAACCCTAGCCCTAGGACTAACTCTAACTCTTGTCCTAGCCATATTTCTACTTCTAACCCTATCCCTTACCATAATCCTATCACTGACATTTACCTTAGCACTAACCCTAGCTCTAGCCCTAATCCTATATCAAACCCTAACTCTAACTCTAACCCTAACCCTAAGCTAAACATCTCACTAACACAAGCTATAACACTAATGCTAGTCTGAATACTAGCCCTAACCTAGCCCTAGCCCTACAAAACAACCCAGCCATAGTCCTAACCCTAACCTTTAACATAAACCAAACCCTAAGCCTACACCTAGCCCTAAACCTAGCTTTAATATGAGTCCTATGCCTAACCCTAAAACAAACCCTGACCCTGACTCTGACCCTAACAATAACGCTTGCTCTAAACATCACTCAAAACCCAAACCAAAACTTAACCTACCCTAACCCTAACCCTAAAACTAGTTCTAATCACAACACTGGTTCTTACATTGGCTCTAGTTCTAAACCTTATCCTAACCTAACCCATAACCTTTCCGTAATTGGAGCCATAACACTACCTTTAACCCTAAACATAACCCTAAATCCAGCCCTAACCCTTACCCTAAACCTAACCCTAACCCTAACCCTAACCCCTGACATAACCCAAAACCTAACCCTAAACCTAGCCTTCATCCTAACCATAAACCTAGACCTAACCCCAGCTGTAACCCTATTCATTACCCCAATCCTAAACCTAACCCTAGTGCTAACCCTAGGATAACCCTAAACCTATTTCTACCCCTAAACTTATACATTGCCCTAAACCAAACCTGAACCCTAAACCTAATTATATCCATTTACCTAATCCTAATCCAAATGATCTTACCCCTAAAACTATCTCTAACCATAACCCTAGTCTTAACATTAGCCGTAGCCCTAATAAAGTCCTAAACCTGAAACAAAATCTAGCCCTAATCCTAGCTCTAATCTTAGCCTCAATCCTAAACCTAACCCTAACCATAGACCTAAACCTAATTTTAACCCTCGCTCTAGTTCTAAGCTAGCTATAACATCATACCTAACCATATCCATAACCATAACCCTAACCATGAACCTAGGCTCAGCCTTAATACTCATCCTAGCTCTAATTCTAGCTGTAATTAAGCCCTAAATTTAGGCATAAATCTAATCCTTACACTAACTCTAACTCTCGCCCTAGCCCTATTCCTAGTTCTAACCCTATCCCTTATAATAACTCAAATCCTGGCCTTAACGCTAGCCCTATCCTTTGCTGTAGCCCTAAACCTAGATCTAACTCTAACTCAAGATATAACCCTAACCCTAAGCCTAAACCACACACTAACACTAGCTGTAACCCTAACGTTAATTTGAAAACTAGCCCCAACCCAAGCCATAGCTCTCAAACAAAAACCGAGCCATTTCACTGACCCTAACCCTTAACCTAAAGCAAATGCTAACCCTACAGGTAGCCCTAATTCGAGTCCTAACCCTAACCCTAGAACTAATATTAACCCTGACTCTGACCTTAACACTAACCCTAGCTCTACACATCACCCTATCCCTAAAACTAATCCTCACACTAAACCTCGCCCTAAACCTAACACTAAAACTAGCCCAAATCGTAATGCCAGTTCTTAAATTAGCCATAGTCCTAAATCTAACACAAAACCTAGCCCTAATCCAAGGCCTAACCCTAGTTTTAACCATAATCCTAACCATGGCTCTAAACCTAACCCTATCCCTAGTAATAATCCTATTTCTAACTCTATTTCTTACATTTAGTCAAACCCTCACACTATTGTACCCTAGTCCTAACCCTAATTCTATGCCTACCCCAAATGCTAACTCTATTATTAGTCCTAATCCTAAACCTCATTCTAGCTCTAAACTTAACCCAAACCCTAACTCTAACCCTGACCCTTATTCTGACCCTAACACTAAACCTAGGTTCAAACCTGACCCTAAACCTTAACTGAAAACTAACACTAGCCTTACCATTAACCCTAAACCTAAACCTAACAATAACACTATCCCCAGACCTAAACCTAATCTTAAATTTAGCCATAACCCTAGCCTTAGCCCTAACAGTAACCCTTAACTTAAACCAAACACTAACTCTACTCCTAGACCTAACCCTAGTCCTCATTCTGGACCTTAGCCTAAACCTAATCCTAACCTGAACCGTGACATTTACCCTAACAAAAACCCTAACTCTAAACCTTATTCTATGCCAAAAACTAACCCTAACACTAGATGAACTCTAAATATAGCCATAACCATTACTCTAGCTCTTACATTACCCATACACATAACAGTAGCCCTTAACCTCACACAAAACCCAGCCCGAATTACAGCCCTAAACCAAACCCAAAGCATAACTCTAAACCTAAACTTAGCCCTTACCCTAACCCTAACCCTCGTTCTAGCCCTAACCCTAGCTCAAACACTAAACCTTACCATAAAATAACCCTAGCCCAAACCCTAAACCTCACCCTAATTCTAACTCTAATCCTAACTCTAACCATAGACCAAACCCTAGCTCTAATTCTATCCATTATGCTAATAATAACCCTAAAATTAATGCTACCCTAGCCCTTAACCTAACCATAAATCTACCCTAGCCCAGACTGTAAAGCTAACCCATACCCTAGCCATAAACTTAGCTCAATCCCTAACCCTTACACTTAATCTAACCATAACACTAACCCAAGGTCAAAACTTAAACCTAAACCCAGCCCTAATCCTAACCTTAACCCAAGCCCTAACCCTAGCTTGAACCCTATCCATTACTCTAACCCTAAACTTAACCCAAATGATAGCACTAGACCAAAAGCTAAACCTACCCTATCCGTAAATATAAACCTAACCCTAGAACTAACAGTGAAACACTACCTTTAACCCTAAACATAACCCTAAATCTAGAACTAGCTGTGAAACTAACCTAACCCTAACCCCTAAACCTAAGATAGCTCAAATGCTAACCCTAATCTTAAACCTAAACCTAACGCTAACCTAAACACAAAACTATCTTTAACCTGACATCTAAATCTATTACCCTAGCCCTAACCATTTCACTAACCATGACCATGACCCTAGACCAAACCATAAAATTAATCTTAGCCATAGCAAAATTCCTAGCTCAAACCCTAAACCATACCCTAAACTTAATCCTAAGTGTAACCCTCGCCCTAACCCTGACCCTAATGCTAACTCTAGCCCTAATCCTAACCCTTATCATAGCCCTAACCGTAGGTCTATATGTATAAATTACCCTAACAATAATTATAACCCTAATTCTAACCCTAGGACTAACCATAAACCTACCACAAACACTAACCATATCCATTACCTTAAACCAAACCTAACCCTAAACCTAACACTAACCATTACCTTAACCCTAATTCTAACCTTAATGCTAATTTGAGCCTTAACACTAAAACTTAAGCTAACCCAAACCCAAAGCCTGACTCTGACCCTAAATTACCCCAAATCTTAATCTGACCCTTTCCCTAAATGTAACACTTTAATTTGACCTTGCCATAAACCTAATCCTAAAAATATCACTAACTATAAATGTAGACCTGACATTAGTCCTAGCCCTAATTGTTGTCCTAAACCTAACACAAAACCTAGCCCTAATCCTAGCCTTAAATCTAGCCTTAATCTTAAATCTAACCATAACCCTAGCCCTAAACCTAATCATAGCACTAAAATAAAACTGAGCAACAGGCCTAACACTAACCTTAACTTAAACAAAACCTTAGCACTACACCTAGATCTAATCCTAGCCCTAATTCAAGTCCTAATCATATTCTTAAATTTAACCCTTTATCTGACTTATATCCTAACACTCCTCTAGTTCAAAACACCACCGTAAACCTAAACCTACCGTAATCCTATCCCTAGACTTAACCCTAAACCTAGCCCTAACCCTAGCTCAAAACCTAACCTTTATCCTAAACATAACTCTAATCGTAACTCTAACCCTAGTTCTAACACTAACTATAACACTAACTCAAGGCATATTCCTAACCATTACTCTATTTCTTTCTTTTTTTTTTAAATATATTTTATTTACATTTTTTTTAGTTCTCGGCAGACACAACATATTTGTTTGTACGTGGTGCTGAGGATCGAACCCGGGCCGCAGGCCTGCCAGGGGAGCGTGCTACTCTTGAGCCATATCCCCATCCCCATTACTCTATTTCTAACCCTATCAATTACCCTAACTATAACCCTTACTCTAATGCTAACCCTAAGCCTAACCCTAGCCCAATCTCTAATGCTAACTGTATCAATTACCCTAAACCAAACCTGAACCTTTAAACAAACCCTAACTATACCCTAAACCTAACATTAATGCTAATTTGAGCCATAAACCTAAATCCTTACCTAAGCCAAATCCTAATCCTAATAATTCCCTGAGCTCTAAACCTGACCCTTACCCTAAACCTAACCCTTACACTAGATGTAGCCATAAGCCTAAGTTTAAGATTAGGGTAAGAGATGGCATTATAGCTAGGTATAGAGGTAGGGTGAGTGTTAGAATTAGGGTCAGGAGTATGGTTAGGGTTAGGGTCATGATTAAAGTTAGGCTTAGGGCTAGGATGAGGGCTAGGGTTTGTTTTAGGTTTAGGACTAGGATTAGAGCTAGGCCTAATTTCAGGTCCAGAATTACGGTTAAAGATAGTTTTAGGGTTAGGATTATGGCTACATTTAAAGTAAAGTTTAGGTGTAGGATTATGTTCAAGTTTAGAGCTAGGGGTTTTATTAGAGTCAATGTCAGGGATAGGGTTTGGGATAGGTTAAGGTTTAAAGTTAGGGCTTGAATTAGTGTGTTAGTGTTAGGGTAATGATAGGTTAAGTTTAGGTTCAGGTTAGGTTCAGGGTAATAGATTGTGTTAAGATTAGGGATAGGTATAGGTTCATGCCTAGGGTTAGCATTAGGGTAATGGTTTTCATTATGATAATGGATACAATTAGATATCAGTTTAGGGCTAGGTTTATGGTTATGAATAGGGCTATGGTTAAAGCTAGGATTAGAGATATGTTTTGGATTACGTTAGGGATAGGGCTACAGATAGGGCTAATGTAAGTTCTAGGGTGAAGTTTAGGGCTAGTTTTAGGGTTTTAGGGCTAGAGTTATTGTTAGGGTTTGGTTTAGGGTTAGGGTGATGTTTACATCTAGTAGTGTTAGGGTCAGTGTCAGGTTCAGGGTTAGTTTAAGGGTTTGGCTTACAACTCATATTAGGGTTAGTGTTAGGGCTAGGTTTAAGGTTAGGGTTTGGTTTAGGTTAAGGGTGTTAGTATTATAGCTATAGCTCAGCTTTGTTTTAGGGCTAGGGCTAGTGTTAGGGCTAGTTTTAGGATTAGTGTTATGGTTTGGGCTAGTGTTAGTGTTTGGGTAGTTTTCGGGTTAGGGCTCAATTTATAGTTAGATTTTGTCTAAAGTTAGAACTAGGGCCAAGGATAGGGCAAGGGTTAGGGCTAGGGTTAGGGCTAGGGTTAGGTTTACGGTAAGGCTTAGAACAAGTGAAAGGTCTCATGTTAGATTTAGAGTTAGTCTTAGGACTAGGGTTAGGGATAGGGCTAAAGAATGGCTACGATTAGGGCTAGGGTGTCAGGGTTAGGCCTAGAGTTTGGGTTAGGGTTGTAATTAAGGATATGGTTAGGGCTAGGATAAGGTCTAGGGTTTGTGTTATGGTTAGTGCTAGAATTATGGCTAGGGCTAATGTCAGGCCTAGGGTTACAGTTAGCAATAGTTTTATGGAAATGTTTATGGCTAGGTCTATTGTACTGGTTAGGTATATGGTAAGAGTCAGGTTTTGAGCTAGGGGAATTACTAGGGCCAGGCTCAGTGTTAGGGCTTGATTAACGTTTGAGTTTATGGTTACAGCTGGAATTAGAGTTAGGTTTAGGGTTAGGGTAAACATAGTGTTAGATTTAGGGTTCAGGTTAGTTTTAGGGAAATTGATAGTTTTGGGGATAGTGATAAGGTTAGGTTTAGTCCTAGGATTACCATTAGGCTAAGGGTTATGTTTAGGGTAATGGATATAGTTAACGTTAGGGCTAGCATTATGGTTAGGATTAAGTCTTTGGTTAGGGTTAGGGTGAGAGTTATTATTCAGGCTAGGTTTACAGCTCGGATGAGGGTTTGTGTTAGGGTTAGGGCTAGAATTATGGCTACGGCTAATGTCAAGTCTAGGGTTAACGTTAGGGACAGTTTTACAGAAAGTTTTATGGCCAGGTCTATAGTAAGATTTAGGTAGAGGGTAAGAGTCAGTTTTAGAGCCAGGTGAATTATTAGGACCAGGATCAGTGTTAGGGCTTATTTTAGGTTTCAGTTTAGGGTTACAGCTCGATTAGGGTTAGGTTTACGGTAAAGATAAGGTTAGGTTTAGGGTTCAGGTTAGGTTTAGGGTAATTGATATTTCTGTGGATAGTGATAGGGTTAGGTTTAGTCTTAGGGTTAGCATTAGGATAAGGGTTATGTTTAGGGTAATGGATAGAGTTATATTAAGGTTAGGTCTAGGGTTATGATTAGGATTAGGTCTTGGGTTAGGGTTAGTGTGAGGGTTAGGATTAATACGAGGTTTATGGCTCAGATGAGGGTTTGTATTAGGGCTAGGGCTTGGATTAAGGCTAGGTCTAGCATTACAGTTAAGGGTAGTTGTAGAGTTTGGTTATGAACAGGTCTACTGTGAGGGTTAGGTTTAGGGTAAACATCAGGCTTAGAGGTAGGTATGCTATTATGGTCAGGGTCAGGATTAGGGATTGGTTTTGGTTAGGGTTTAGAGTTCAGGCTTTAATTAGCATTAGTTTCAGGGTAATGGATATCGTTCAGTTTAGCATTCAGGACAGTTTTAAGGTTTTAAATAGTCGTAGGGATAGCTATACAGTTAGGTTTAGTCCTATTGTTAGCATTTGGTTAGGCTTAAGTTTAGGGTAAAAGAGGATTACAGCTATGTTTAGGGCTACGTTTAGGGTTAAGATTAGGGCTAGTGTTAGGGTTAGGGTTATGTTTAGGCCTAGGGTTAGGGTTAGGTTTAGGGTAAGTGTTATTGTCGGAGCTAGATTTAGGGCTAGGGAGAGGGTCAGGATTAGAGCAGGTCTAGGCTAAATAATAGGGTTAGGGATATGTTTAGCATTAGGGTTAGGGTTAGGGTTATGGTAATGGATACAGTTAGATCAAGGCTTTGGCCAATGGTTACTGTTAAAATTCGGGTTAAATTTAGGGTTAGGGATAGGGCTATGTTAATGTTTAGTTTTAGGATTAGGGATCAGTTTTGAGGAAGAATTAGGGTTAGAGTTACTTAATTCAAATTTCTTTGATAGAATCTAGGACTCATCTTTAAATAACCTTACTCTGTTTCCCAGATTTAGGCCTTTTTGTTCAACTGTATTGTGTCTGAAACAGTTAATGTTTTCATTTTACTTCATTTTGACTTATATAAGTAAATGTAAATGGACCTTGAAATCAAACAGAGTTCATGATAGCTGCTTGAAACTGCACACACACCCTCAATTCTTTGTGGGGGACACTCTGGTATGTTCCTTGTGAGTGTAGGCCTAAGCTGAAGCATCCAAAGACAACTTTATCTGAGAGCCCTTTAGGAGAAAGCAGGGAATATGCATGCACTGAAATTATTCCCATAATTATTTTGCCAGATTTGTTTGATACTGAGTAGGTTTCATTATTTAGCTTTCCCCACAAAGCTCCCCAAGTGTGGGACTTCTAGGATCAATGGTTCTCTAATCAGGTTGGGGTTTTGTTAGGTTTAGCGTTAGGGCTAGGTTTAGATGTAGTGTTAGGGTGAGAGTAAGTTTTGAAAAATTACTTTGATACTTGGAAGCAGTCATCATTTACCTACCCTTAATATGTTCCTCAGGTTTGGGCCTTCTCATTTCAATGGTTTGCTAACAGGGACACTCTGTATTTTAAGGTTTCACTTCATATTGACCTATATAGGTAATTGAAAATGGAGGTTGAAATCAAACTGAATTGGTGCTAGCTGCTTGAAACTTCAAACACTGAATCAGTTCTCTGTGGGAACTCTCTGGATGTTCATGAAGGTAGCCCTATGAGGAAGATGGCCAAACAACTTTATCTGAGAGCCCTTTAGCAGAAAACAGAGAAATATGCATGAACTGAAATACCACCTCAATTATTTGGTCATATTTCTTTGATACTGCATAGGATTCATCTGATAGCTTAGCCCACTATGCTTCCCAAGTTTGGGACTTCTAGGATCATCAGTATTTCAATCATGTTAGGGTTTATGTTAAGGAGAGTGTTAGGGCTAATGTTAAAGCTAGTATTAGGATTTGAGGTACTTTTTTAATAAAATTTCTTTGATACTGGACAAGATTCATTATTTTCTTACTATACTCCACCTGTTTGGGCCTCATAGGTTCAAGGGTTTACTGTAATGAACAGTTTGTATTTTAAAGTTTTAGTTCATTTTGTCCTATGCAGGTAAATGGAAATGGAGTTTAAAATCAAACAGCATTGGTGCTAGCGGCTTGAAACTTCACACTCCATCAATTCTCTGTGAGCAAACTCTGGTTTGTTCTTGTGACAGTAGGCCTAAGCTGAAGCATGTAAAAACAACTTTATCCAAGAGTACTTTAGGAAACAGGGAAATATGCAAGTACTGATATACTCCTTCAACTTTTTGGACAGAATTCTTTGATACTGCACAGCATTCATCCCTTAGCTTTCCACACTAGTCTGCCCACGTTTGAAAATTTTACGGTCAAAGTTTCATAAAAATGTTAGGGTTAGGGGAAGAGCTAGGGTTAGAGCTAGTGTTAGGGTTAGAGTTAGTTTTATTCAAAATTCTTTGATACTTGTCAGGATTTATTTTTTAGCTAGATTTACTCTGTTCCCTAGATTCAGGCCTTCTCCTTTCACAGGTTCGCTGTCAGAAACATTTTGTATTTTAAGATTACACTTCATTTTGACCTATATGGGAAACTTAATGGAGTTGAAAAATCAAACAGGGTTTGTGCTAGCTTATTGAAACTTCACACACTCCATCAGTTCTCTCTAGGGACTCTGGTATGTTCCTTGTAAAAGTAGGCCTATGGTTAAGCATGCAAAAACAACTTAATCTGAGAGCCTTTTAGGAGAAAACAGGAAAATATGCATGTATTGAAATACCTCCTATAATTATTTGTTCAGTTTTGTTTGATGTTGGATAGAATTCATCACTTAGCTTGCCCCATAAGGCTCCCCAAGTGCGGGAAGTCTAGGATCAATGGTTCTCTAATCAGGTTAGGGTTAATGTTAGGTTTAGGGTTATGTCTAGGGCTAGGGTTAGAGGTAATGTTAGGGTGAGAGTTAGTTTTGTTCAAATTTCTTTGATACTGGGCAGGAGTCATCTTTAATCTAGCCTTAGTATGCTCCCAAGGTATGTTCTTCTCAATTCAATGGTTCACTATCACACTTTGTATTTTAAGGTTTCACTTCATTTTGACACCTATGGGTAAATGGAAATGCAGGTGGAAATCAAACAGGCATCCCTTCTCCTAAACCTAACCCTAAACCTAACCATATACATAGCCCTAATCCTAGGACTAAGGCTAACACTAACCCTAGACCTATTCCTAGCCCGAATTTAGCCCTAACCCTAACCCAAACTCTAGCCATTAGACTAAGTCTAACTCTTGCCATAACCCTATTCCTATGCCGCGTCTGGCCAAGGGAGCCAAGTCCGGTGAGGGACGGCGAGGTTAAAAGACACACAGGACACCAAGGTTCTTCATCCAGGAGTCAATAATAATCTTTATTGCTAACACACCTTTTTTTATACCCCAAGCAGCAGAAGTGGAAAACTACCCAAAAGCAGGAGGGAGGGGGGAGAAATTTAGTTTCAACATCTATTATTGTCAGGTACCAAAACCTCCCTTAACAATAAGTCCATCAGACCAGAAAAGGTCAAGGCATTCCCGTGGGATACATATGTCTCAGACGGACAAGCAGGAACAGAAAAACCACAAGTTCACCATGGCCTTGTGAGCTGGCCACACTGGCATGCAGAACAAACTAGTGGAGGTAGGGCTCCAGGGGCCAGGGTGGACCTGCTGCCAACAAGTCCCCCTCTTTTGTTTTTTGCATGCCAGTGGGAATCAAGTAGCCCCTGTCTTAGGTCGTTCACAGCCCTTGCGATGCTTACCCGTCTCTGGGAAGGCCCCGATTCCCTGTCTTAGGTCGCACAGCAAGCGTGAAAGTTGCCCGTCACTGGGTACTACAAGATCAGCTCAAGGTGTTATGACCTATCAAGACATTATTGCGGTGAACGCTTAACCGTCTCCACCTACGGGACCCACGACCATCACAACCGAATGGCAGATGTGATTGGACCGAGAGATTAGACAGCAAAGATCCTAGTACAGGAAGGCAAGAGGGAGAGGTATGCATAGAGAAAAGATATGGCAGGAGTTCTTCTTTTAAGGAGGACACTCATCTTCGGATCGGTCTGAAGTATATCTCAGAGAGGCGATCATCCATCTTCAAGCGTTGATAGTGAACCTGTATCGGCTTAGAGGCTAAGATATTAATTTGATCCTTAATGAATTGTACTATCTTATTTACAATGCAGGGTCCTATTGCCACTACTAGAAGGAGGCCTAACAATGGCCTCAATAAGGGAAGAAGATAAGGCAAAAATCCATTAAGTCCAGTCCAGAGAGGGTTCTCAAATAATTCCCTTCTCCTTTTTTCTAGGTCTTCTTGGAGTTGTTTAATTTTTGTGCGAACTATGCCAGATTTGTTAGCATAAAAACAGCACCTCTCCCCAAGGGCTAAACAAATTCCCCCTTGATTGGCAGTAAGCAAGTCTAAACCCCGCCTGTTCTGAAGAACTACTTCTGCTAGAGAGTCTATCTGGTCTTGTAAGTCTTTAATGGTTCCCGATAGGGTTTGCACATCATCTATAAGCTGTTGAGATAGGCAGCGGTAAGAATGTATAGCCGTACCCAATCCCGCCGTGCCTGTACCCACAGCAGCAGTTATTCCAAGGCCAACAAGGAGTGGTAAGGCCTGCACAGCTCTCTTGTGTCTTCTAACTAAGATGTCTAGGCTAGGAATAGGTAGGGGTTCATCTCCTGAGATAATCGTGATATCAGGAAGTAGTAATGCCAGAACGCAACCGCCAGTCCAATTTGCTGGGAGCCTGGGAAAAGCTAAATTTCCACCACACATAAAGACTGTACCATTAGGGGGACAAATGGGCGGAGTAGGTGAGGAGTAATTCTTTACTAATGAGCAGTTTCCAAAAGAAGAGATTCCAACATCAACATCATAGGTATTATTTTGCATCATGCCCAGAAGGCATGACATAAAACCACCTAGAGGCTGCACCTTAAAGGGCAGCCCAGATTGACATGTGTTGTCATCATCAATGGTATAATTGATAGGAACCGCCAATGGCATGACTGCACCTGCCGTCATGCAGAGCCAGCAATCACCATCAAGGGTAGGGTTGGAACTGTTAAGTAAAGAAAAGGTAGTTTCTAGGATATCTAATGTATTGGCATCTAAATCAGGAAGCTGGGATTTGGGCAATATCAAGGGGTGGTATGTAGGTTTAGGGATCTCCGGCTTTAAAAGCTTAATCACCTGAAGGTGTTTGATAGCATCAGTGGGTCCCCCTCCATCAGAGATTCCAATAGGGGCCTGCATGGGCCAGCAGGAAGGTTTACCCACGACGCCCTCACATCCCGCCTCCGTTAACCGAGTCGTGATGCCTTCCCCTCCCCGGTCGCCAAGAAAAGGAATGTAATTATAAGTGGTCCCCCATTCTCCACTGGTGTTAGTTAGGATGGCCTCAAAATACTGTTTTCCTTGATTATTAACACAAATTGAGGCCAATGTATAACAGGAGATGTGCATTGCCGGGGTGTAATGACAAGTGGCGGGACAGCTTCCAAGAGTCTCGGTCGGATTAGGGACAACAAGTCCGGGCTTATTAACACATACCCATTTTGGTTGTTTAAATCCTCCAATGTTTTCATTGAGTTCAGCCGCCATGTAGGCTACTTTAGTCCCACAATCAATGCTCTGGATATAACCAGAGGGGGCCGAGTGCCGGGGCCCTCCCTTACACTCACAAGGGGCTCCAAAAAGATATTCATGAATATTCCCAGGGGGGGGGTCAAGCCCTCCTTCAACCAACCTGTCCAGAAAGAATGCCACAAGTGGGGTCCAGCTCATGAGGTGTGTCTCGGCACTCACTTGAAGGGGTGAGAACAACAGCGGCAGGATCAGCCATCTTGGGAACTTCATTTTGTCTTGAATTTTCATTCACCGGTCTGGTGCAGTGCTCCGGGATCCAAATGGGCTTCTCAGTTCCTGGGGGAAAAACACATACAGCTCCCCTCACTCTAGCTAAGAGTGGAGCCGGGGGTTGCCACTTTCCGGTGGATAAATCTTTCCACCTTATTTGAGCATCTTGTACAGTGGGAGGGGAAAAGTGGCGTTGTGCAGCCGTGCGCCCTCCAGTGTCAGTGAGTAAAAAATTTAAAGTAAATAAGGTTATGCTTAGAAGTGCTTGTGGTCCCTGACAATTCCGGTATATCTCCCCCTCTTTTATTTTTTGTAAATAAGTTTTTAAATGTTGATGGGCTCGTTCCATGATAGCCTGTCCCTGTGGATTATAAGGGATTCCAGTCTTATGATTAATTTCCCATTGGGTGCAAAACCGTTGAACCGCCTGGCTTACATATGCGGGACCATTATCGGTTTTGAGGCATCATGGGGTGCCCATGGAGGAAAAGGCTTTTAGAAGATGACTGATTACGTCCTTAGCATTCTCTCCAGTATGTAAGGTGGCAAAAATGAAGCCAGAATATGTGTCAGTGGAAACATGTATAAAGGAGAGCTTACCAAAGCTAGGGAAGTGTGTAACATCAGTTTGCCAGACATCATTAGGTTGTAGTCCTCTTGGATTAACCCCAAGGGAAGGAGAATGAATAAATGGTGCACAGGTTGGACATAATGAGACAATTTGTAAAGCCTGGTCTCGTGAACATCCTGTGTGGAAGCGTAAAGACTGTGCATTTAAATGAAATTTGTTATGGAATTGTAAGGCCTTATCATATTCAGTCGTCACACAGGAAAGGCCAATAGCATGAGTAGCAGCGTCTGCTTTTGCGTTGCCCTCTGACAAAGGTCCAGGGAGCCCTGAATGGCTTCGGATGTGGCCAATGTATAGAGGATCTCGTCTAGCCCAAATGAGAAGCTGAACTACCTGTAGTTGTTCTGTGATGGTGGATTGCTTGCCAATATATGATGCTGTTTCTATGACTAGAGCCAGATTGGCTACATACAAGCTGTCAGTATATACATTAAGAGGAATAGAACTATAGACTTTGAGAGCTATGATTAAAGCTTCAACTTCCGCCTTTTGGGCCAACTGACCTGACACAGGTTGTCGGAGAATTTGAGATCCATCAAAAATGACGGCAAATCCATTTTTGGCCCCATCTGTATATACAGTTTGGGCCTTTGGAATAGGTTCCCTTTTCATAATCTTTGGGAAGATAATGGGACACCTTTTAAAGCCCTCCAAAAGTCTATGTTTAGGGAAGTGATTATCAATCTGACCCTTAAAGCTGCACAGGAAAAGACACCAAAGGTCATGTTCTTGTTGTAACTTGTGTATCATATCTTGAGTGTAAGGTTGAATAAGTATGTCAAAGGTTTTTCCAAACAATGCATCACCCAAATATTTAGCCTTCCAAATTAAGTTAATAACTAGCTCATAAAAGGGAGTCAATACCCGGGGGTTAGAAGTCGGCAAGTGGACCCAATAAATGGGACCCGTTTGCCAGAACACTCCTGTGGGAGTAATTTTAGAAGGTAGAACTATAAATGACAAGGGCAGAGAATAATCTATCTGCATAATCTGCATGTCCTGCAGAGCCTCTTCTATTAGCCTCAGTGCTCGTAAGGCTTCTGGTGTAGGTACTCTACACGACGTAGGAGAAGGATCTCCTCGCAAGAGGTCATACAGGGGTTTGAGCTCTCCAGTTGGAATATGAAAGGAAGGGCGCAGCCACTGTATTTCTCCGAGGAATGTCTGCCACTGATGTAAAGTTTTGAGCTGATTTATCTGGAACTGGGGTCTCTGGGGAAAGATTCCTATGTTATTAATGATGTATCCCAAATAATTGTAAGGGTGTTGAAACTGCACCTTTTCGGGTGCTATGACCAGCCCTGCCCCTTTTAGAAGGGATTGGAGGACTTCATGAGATTGAAGAAGCCTTTCTTTCTTGGGCCCTGCCAGTAAGATGTCATCCATATAATGAATGAGGTAGAGCTGTGGGAACTGCTGTCAAAAGGGTCACAAAACCTCAGCTACAAAATATTGGCACATTGTAGGACTATTAGTCATCCCTTGAGGTAGGACGGTCCATTCATACCATTGGTAAGGTTCCCTAAAGTTTGTGGAAGGCAAGGAAAAAGCGAAACGCTTTCAGTCTCGTGGGTCTAAGGGGATAGAGAAGAAACAATCTTTAAATCTATAACAATAAGATGCCAATCCTTTGGGATCGCAGTAGGAAAGGGTAGCCCTGGTTGTAAGGGTCCCATGGGTGTGCATAGTTTATATTAATAGCCCATAGTCCTGAAGAAGTCTCATTTCCCAGACCCCTTTTGTATAACAAAAATAGGGGTATTCCAAGGGGAGGTAGAGGGCACCACATGTCCTAACTTAAGCTGGTCTTGAACTAATAGGGAAGCGGCCTGTAATTTGTCCTTAGTTAGGGGCCACTGTTCTACCCACACAGGGTCATCTGATAACCAAGTAATGGACAGTGGAGGTGGCCGCACTTCAGTGGCCCCTAAGGATAAATTTCCCAGTCCTCTCCGGTCTCTTCCCCGCCGGGTAACCTGTTCTGCTGGATCCACGGGTGATATTCTGCCCTCATGTCTCTTTCCTAGTCCCCTTCCAGGGATCCATCCCATGTCTAGCATTGCATCATTAACAAAGTCATTATTTCCCTTTCAAAGTCTGGGTAGTGAGAATAGCCCCCATTTGATGAAGCAAGTCCCTCCCCCAAAGGTTCGTGGGGAGTCCAGTCACTACATAGGGCTGGAAATGGCCACTATGTCCTTCGCCATCTCTCCATTTTAAAAAGGAAGCACTTCTTTTTGGTCGGTTCTGTCCTATCCCCTGTAATATGGCCGAGGGATTCTGGAGGGGCCAGGCAGGTGGCCATTGTTTTTCAGAAATGACAGAGACATCCGTCCCGTATCTAGTATTCCCTTGAAAGCCTTGTCCTGTATCTCAATGGTCAGGTTGGGACGCGAATCCAAATGAGTTACCCAAAAGGCCTGGGGAGTTCCAGTGGAGCCAAGGCTGCCTTCACCCCGGGACCCAAGGAGGGCGTGCCCAGGAATGGAAGCTAAGGGTAGCAGCAGCAATTGAGCTATACGCTCCCCGGGGGGAAGAATAACAATTCCTTGGGTAGCTTCTACTACTATTTTTATTTCTCCCTGATAATCAGCATCAACAACCCCCGTAAGAATCTTCAAGCCCCACTGAGTTGTGCTACCTCGTCCCAACACTAGTCCCACCATCCCCTCTGGCAGGGGCCCCCAAACCCCAGTAGGCAGCGTCTGAGGTCCCATTTGGAGAGTTAATACCGCTCGGGAGGTGGAACTGAGGTCCAGTCCTGCGCTTCCTGGTGTTCCCCTGGGGAGTTCCCAGATAGAAAGGGGTTGGTCAGTGGGAGGCGGCGGAGACGCCCACTCCCCGAGGCACTGTTCTGTCCCTGCACTGCCCCGTACACTTTGGCTTCCGGGGCCCGGGGCGGGCCCCTGCTCCCGTTTCCCGACGGTATTGGGTTACCCTGGATGTCAAATTTTGACCTGCACTTACTGCTCCAATGATTTTCTTTATGACATCTAGGACAAATTCGAGGCATCCCTCTGCCAGCACCCTCGCTCCTTTCCGGGCAGTTTCTCTTTATATGTCCCTCTTTCCCACACTTAAAACACCCCTTAGAGCGGGTTCCCCTGTTATCAGATTTTTGCATTCCAGTCTTAGAGCGGGTTCCCTGTTATCAGATTTTTGCATTCCAGTCTTAAGGGCAGCAGCCAAAACCTGACCAGTAATATGAGGCCCATCTATATCTTTGCATGCTCGAATCATGTCATCTATACTTTTGGCCCGGGAGGACTTAATAGCATTTTGGCAGTAAGTGTTAGCGTTTTCATATGCCAGTTGTCTAATAAGTGGCATAGCCTGTTCCAGATTAGGGAATATTTTTCCAGCCGCCTGCATTAGGTGGGCTATAAAGTCCGAATAAGGTTCAGAGGGCCCTTGAGAGATCTTGGAAATTTTTGTTTCAGTTTTAGAAATGGGCAGGGCTTTCCAGGCATGAACTGCAGCTGAGGCTATTTGAGCATAAACCCCTGGGTTGTAACTAATTTGTTGGCCTATGGTGGCATACTGCCCAGTTCCTGTCAACATTTCAGCATTTCGCCGTTGATGGCCCGCATTCAGGTTAATCTGAGCCAGCTTGCGGCACCTTTCATGATATTCACTTTTCCACAATAAGGAATCCCCTCCAGATAACACAGCCCTGCAAAGGTGCTGCCAATCATTAGCTATTAGTTGACTGGCTGAGAAGGACTCGAAGAGGGTCAATGTGAAAGGGGCATGAGGTCCATAATTAATGACCACCTCCTTAAGCTGTTTTATGTCCTTGAAGGCTAGGGGGACATGGGCTCTGGCTGGCTGTCCATCAGCATCGGCGTTTTCAATCATTGGAAAAACCTGAGCCGCTCTAGAACCCCAGTGGACCCCCGCCCGTCTAGTAGGGGCGTCCTCATTCCAATCAGGATTATAGGGAGGAGGTGCGGCAACTGAGGGGGCCCTAGGCACCCTCACATTTGCCCTTTTAAGGCGATGTTCTAATTCCTCTATCTCCTTTCTAATCCCTCCTCTTCCTCAGAGAGAGAACTGAGGTCCTCAGGATCCTTTTGGGCTTAGAAATCTGGAGGCGTTTCCTACCCCCTGAGCCTGAGTCCTCAAGAGGACCCTCATCCTTTAAGGATTCTGCCATTTGCTCCTCCTGCACCTGATTAAGGGCCTGTTCACATTCAGCAAGCTGATCCTTGATCTTTACTTTATCTGTTAATAAAGCATCCTTTACCAACCTCCATAAGGAAAAGGTGGCAACTGGGACACTGTCCGAGCCCCGGTCCCTCAATAATTTCTGAAGGTCATGCCTCACCAAGTCCCAGGCACTATTATTAAGAAATCCTCCTGTCAGAAACCAAGGACAAGCCTGGGCAATAATTTCAACGAATTCGGTTGCAGTCTTAGTTTTTATTCCTGTTCCTTGTGTATTTAACAGCTCTTTAGGTTCGTTGGCCAGACGAACCTTCGCTGTTGAGTTACCCATGGTACGTACCCTGTCTCTTTAAAATATCTTTAAACCAATCCTCCCCCTTCCTTCTTAGAAGGTGAGCCCCGTCCGCTTACCCCTGCTTTCCGGATCTCGGTGGGAACCTCCAATTGCCGCGTCCGGCCAAGGGAGCCGAGTCCGGCGAGGGACGGTGAGGTTAAAAGACACACAGGACACCAAGGTTCTTCATCCAGGAGTCAATAATAATCTTTATTGCTAACACACCTTTTTTTATACCCCAAGCAGCAGAAGTGGAAAACTACCCAAAAGCAGGAGGGAGGGGGGAGAAATTTAGTTTCAACATCTATTATTGTCAGGTACCGAAACCTCCCTTAACAATAAGTCCATCAGACCAGAAAAGGTCAAGGCATTCCCGTGGGATACATATGTCTCAGACGGACAAGCAGGAACAGAAAAACCACAAGTTCGCCATGGCCTTGTGAGCTGGCAACACTGGCATGCAGAACAAACTAGTGGAGGTAGGGCTCCAGGGGCCAGGGTGGACCTGCTGCCAATATTCCTAGTTCTAACCCTGTCCTTTACCATAATCGAAACACTAGCCCTAATCTTAGCTCTAACACTAGCCATAGTCCTAACCCTAGAATTACCCACAACTCTAAATCTACTCCTAAGCCTAAACTCACGCTATCAGTAGCAATAACACTAATGCTAATCATAAAACTACACTTAACTTCAGCTTTAGCCCGAACACAAAACCGAGCCATGGGACCAACCCTAAATCTTAACGTAAACCAAAACCTAACCCTATATCTAGCCCTAAGCCTCCCCTAATTTGAGTCCTATCCCTAACCATAAAATGAACTGTTACCCTGATTCTGATCCTAACACTAACCCTAGTTCAAAACATCAACCTAAACCTAAACCTAATCCTATAACTAAACTTATTCCTAAATGTAACCCTAAACTAGCCCTAATCATAACCTTAGTTCTTGCATTAGCTGTATACTTCTAGGAGAGCTCTAACATAACCCAAAATCTAGCCCTAATCCAAGACCCAAACCTAGCTTTAACCCTTACTCGAATCCTAAACCTAGTCTTAACCCTTACCCTAAACCTAACCCTAACTTTAATCCTTGCATTAAACCTAAACTTAACCCTACCCCTAGCCCTGACTCTAACTATAAATCTAGCCCTAAACCTAGCTCTACCCTATCCATTACTCAAACCCTAACACTAAACCTAATGCTAATCCTCAGGCTGACCCTAGCCATATTCCTAAACCTAACCTGTCAATTACCGTAAAACTAACCTTAACCCTACCCCCAAAATATCATTATCCTATATGGAACGTTAACCCTAATGGTAACTCAAGCCCTAATCCTAACACTAAACCTAAACCTAATTCTACAAAACCCTAAACCTAAGACTAACTCTAACACTCACCCTAGCCCTATCCCTAGATCTAACCCTATCCTTTATGATAACCCAAACCCTAGACCAAACCCTAGCCATAACCTAGATTTAACCTGATTCTAAATCTAACCATAACCATAAGCCTAAACCATACCCTATGACTAGCTTTATCCTTAACACTAATTTGAAAACAAGCCCTAACCCTAGCCCTAGCACTCAAGCAAAGCTGAGCCATAGCACTGACACTAACACTTAACAAACCATAGCCTAAGCCTACACCTAGCCCTAACACTAGCCCTAAATCAAGTCTTAACCCTAACCTTAGAACTAATTCTAACCCTGACTCTGACCCTAACACTGACCCTAGCTCTATACATCACCCTATCCCTAAACCTAATCCTAACACTACACCTCGCCCTAAACCTAACCCTAAACTAGCTCTAATTGTAATGCCAGTTCTTACATTAACCATACCCCTAAAGCTAACACAAAAATTAGCCCTAATGCAAGGCTTAACCCTAGATTTAACCTTAACCCTAGCCCTAATCCTAACCCTAGCCGTAGTCTTAAGCCTAGCTCTAACTCTATCCCTTACCCTAAGACAAACCCTCACTCTATTGCTACCCTAGTCCTAACCCTTATCTTAAGCCTACTCCAAACAGTAACTTTATTACTAGTCCTAACCTTAGCCCTTATTCTAGCTCTAAACTTATCTCAAACCTTAACCTTAATCCTGACCCTTATTCTGACACTAAATCAAAACCCTGGTTTAAAACTGACCCTAACCCTTATACAAAACCTAACACTAGCCCTACCAGTAATCCTATACCTAAACTTAACACTAACACTAGCCCTAGACCTAAACCTAATTCTAAATATAGCCTTAACCCTAGCCTTAGCCCTAACAATAACCCTTAATCTAAACCAAACACTTACCCTACACCTAGACCTAACCCTAGTCCACATTCTGGACCTAAGCCTAATCCTAACCTGAACCCTGACACTTACCCTAAGAAACACCCTAGCTCTAAACCTTATCCTAACCAAAAACTAAACCTAACACTACAAAAACCCTAAATCTATCCATAATCATAACTCTAGCTCTTAAATTACTAATACACCTAACACTAGCCCGAAACCCCACACAAAACCTAGCCCTAATTGTAGCCCTACAACTAACCCTAAGCATAACTGTAACCCTAAACCTGGCTGTAAACCTAACCCTAACCCTTGTCGTAGCTCTAACCCTAGCTCAAACCCTTAACCATACCATAAACATAACCCTAGCCAAAACCCAAAACCTCACCCAAACCCTAGACCTAATCCTAACCATAACCATAGCAAAAATCCTAGCTCAAACTCTATCCACTACCTTAACCATAACACTAAACCTAATGCTAACCCTAGCCCTAAACTTAATCCTAACACTACCCTTGCTCTGACTGTAACCCTAACCCTCACACCAGCCCTAACCCTATATCAATCCCTAACCATTAAACTTAAGCTAACCCTAACTCTAACTGAAGGCCTAACACTAAACTAACCCTAGCCCTAATCCTAACCTGAATCCTAGACATAACCCTAGCTCGAAACCAACCCATTACCCTCACCCTAAATTTTACCCTAATGATAACATTAGACCTAAAGCTAAACATACCCTAAACATAAACATAAACCTAACCCTAGAACTAGCAGTGAACCTACCATAAACCTAACCTAAGCTATCTCAAATCCTAACCCTAAACCTAAACCCTAGTTCTAATCCTTATCCTAACAGAAAACTTAATCCAAACTCTCTCTCTCTCTCTCTCTCTCTCTCTCTCTCTCTCTCTCTATATATATATATATATATATATATATATATATATATATATATATATATATATATATCCCTAACACAAAAAAACTAGCCATAACCATTACCCTAGCTCTTACATTATCCATAGCCATAACACTAGACTTAAACCTCACACAAAAGCTAGCCGTAATACAAGCCCCAAACCTGGACCTAAGCTTAACCTTAACCCTAACTGTAGCACAAACTCTAAACCTAATGCTTGCCCTAGATCAAATCCTAGCTCAAACTCTAACCTTACTCTAAACATAACCCTAGCTCTAACCCTAACTCTAACCCTATCCCTCATCCTAACTGATACCATAGCGCATATCCTAGCTCTAACTTTATCCATTACCTTAGACATAACCTTAAACCTAATGCTAAACCTAGCCGTAACCCTAACCCTAACCCTAACTTTAGCCTGACTCTAACCATAACCCTCACCCTAGCCCTAACCCTACCTCAAACCCTAACACTTACATTAAAACTAACCCTAACACTAGGCCAAGTTGTAACCCAAACCCTAG